>NW_009705566.1:29682-42315 GCF_000703405.1 Apaloderma vittatum | reverse complement strand
TGCTATGAGGACAGGCTGCGGGAGCTGGAATCATTCAGTCTTGCAGACTTTTGGGGGACCTAATAGCTGCCTTCCAATACCTGAAGGGAACCTACAGGAAGGCTGGGCAGGGACTTTTTACAAGAGTGTCCACTGATAGGACAAGGGGAAATGGATTTAAGTTGAAGGAGAATAGATTTAGATTGGATCTTGGGAAAAAATTCTTCAGTACGAGGGTGGGAAGACTTTGGAATAAATTGTCCAGAGAGGTTGTGGCTGCCCCCTCCCTGAAGGTGTTCAAGACCAGGTTGGATGAGGCCTCTCTAGTTGAGAGGCGTCCCTGCCCATGACAGGGAGGTTGGATTAGATGATGTCTAAAGTTCCTTCCAGCCTAGGCCATTCTGTGATTCTATGACTCCATGATTCTTCTAAGTGGACCTCAATTGAAAGATGCTGCAGAAGCACTGCAGGAACACACCTTATGTTCTCCAAACGCTGGTGGACCAGATGGCTCATGGGATGTGGATAAATCTCATTGGAGCAATTGCCTTGCAATGACCTAATGCTAAGGAAACATGGCCAAAGTCTTCAAACTCTGACTCTACCATAAAACTCCTTATTTGTGTGATAGGTTGTCGTTATTAAATGCTCTGATTACAAGAAAGTTTTCCTCTTGTGCAGAGAAGAGCAGTCCACCTCTTCCAAGTCAAAACACAGATGCAATAATAGAAGACAACACACTCTACTAGCTCAGCCTAAGTGGCACATGAGAGATGCTCATGAGCTTAGTGTGGCAAGGACTCCCAATTCATAGGCTGGCAAAGACTGAACTATTTGTTACTGCAACTTCTCTGCTCTTTTTTAACCCACTTATCACAGAAGTGGTGCACAGTTGCCCCCTTTTCTTGCTTTATATAAAATATGAACTCATCAAGGACTTTCCAAAGATTTCAGAGGTCACATTAGATGATCAGGTCTGGATGTCAACAGACTGAAGTGCTCTTGACTGATGACCATGAGAGAAAACACTGGTTTCAGTAACTGAAGAACTAGGAGAAGGATGCGCTGGTCTATCACAAAAATGTGATAGATGTAAGTTTATTATGGAGCTGAGAGCTCTTCTATGCTCGACACAGCTGTGATAGCTCCATACAGTCTGTTAAGGAACAGAGTAGCGTAAGCAGAGTGTGGACTTCATACAGCATATACCAGACATTTTCTTTGATGAAATACACAACATTATGGAATTGCCTGTATCTCCAACACATCATCTGGGCCCTTCAACTTCATGTCTCGCTTTTTTAAAAAAAACGAGCTCTGGGAGACATGAGATTAAAGCTCCCAACCTTTGTTTCTGAAGAATGAACCTTCAAATGTGAAACTCTGATAAAAAATAACATAAAATAAACACAACAAAACACAATGTTTCTGTTAGTATAATTTTTAAGCCTATACCTTTAGGGAAGGAAAATGACTCATGATTTTGAGTGTATAGATCTGTCACTCCACTATAGCACAGAATTTAAATGAGCCCTTTCTCATACTTTAGTTCATCTGTCTGTGAGTGGAAGTACAGCTAATGTACACACAGTGTTAGACTCTCTATGGCACTTGGTAGAAGCATGACTTGAGTGCAGTCAAGATCTTGCAGAAAAATAAGAAAGGGAAGGTCAGGAGGAAAAATTCAATTTTGCTCTGGCCGTGGTTCAGATTTGACCTGAGGTGTCAAACAAGCTGCGTAACAAAACCCACAACAATTCAGCAGACCCTCTGTAGCCAGAAGGGGTCCACAGTGGAGAGAGATCGAAAAATTAATTCCATCCACCTCTAAGAAAGAGGCAAACATCACTGAGTTAAGAAGAACAGAGACAGGGTCATTACTGAGGTCTCTCTGTACACAGTCTAACCCAGGCACATCAGGACAAGATCACAGGCAGAGATGCATCAAGACCTTTCCTTTCTCTGAGTAAGAACATATCCTATAAACAAATGCAGCTCCTTGCATAAACTACTTAATTTAGATCCTGTTCGCTTTCTTATCACAAAACCCTGCTTTCTTGTGGCTTTTAATGATGCCTTCTGTAAACTGCTTGGACGCCCTCTTCCAGGCTGAGCAGCTGCAGCAGGTCGGTTGACTCCCTCTCCCAAGAACTGGGAAAGAGGAGCTGTGCTGGTGTGGGGAGAGCATCACCCAAGAGCACCACCCAACTGGGATTTCAAAGTGTGCACCACTGGCAGCCTCAGCCCAGCTCCAGACATCTGCATTTCCAAAGAGCCCCAGCCAGGGACCCCAGAAAGCAAACTGCCTGGAGGAAAATCAAACATTAAATGCAGCAGAAGGAGGCTGAGCCGGCTCCACCGCCAGCCCAGCACAGGCACCCGGCAGGAGCAGCCTGTATCTCCCTCTGGAGATGTCCAGAGGCACCTGCTTCTCACTGCTGATCACGCAGGGCTTTTCAGCCCTCCCTCCCAGGGCTGGGTTGCTAGGCGCTTAAATTGCAGATACAAATTGGGAGCTTAAATTAGGCAAGCTCAATCCCACACCTGGTACTTATATATTATGAAACAGCCTTTCATTACATGATCACATATTTTCTTCTTTTTTTTTTTTTTCTTTTCCCTCCCTGGAGGACAGTGGCTTCATTTAGTATGCAGGATGGTTGTTCTCTGAGGATGAAGCATGGCTGAGTAACTTGGAAGGATGATGCTCGTAGACCTACTGAGTCTGGAGAGGATGCAAAGAACATGGCAGGGAGGTTGGTTTAGGCTTAATGTATGTGCAGGCAGTTATATAGAGAATTGGACAAGTGCTTCTGTCTTACATGAGTTCAAAATGTGGATTGTTTTTTTCCATCCCATGCCAGGATGATGAAACAAGTTCCTGAAAAGTGATACTCGCTGGTAATTCAAACTCTCCTACCTTCCCCCAGATGCAGCAATCACTACTTCAGCATAAGCTTGAATTTTAACTTAACTAGAAATGGAGAAAAATTTCCAAGAAAAAGAGCCAGCTCACAATGGAAAAGAAATTATTTATGTGAAAAATTCACAAATGGCTCTTTCAATTATTTATACTGTTGTTTTTTCCCTGATTATGGAAATCTGTTATCATCCTTTTTCAACAAAAAAATCAATTTTAGCTAATCATCATTTTCCTGATCATGACACACCTTCTCACCACTGTTAAATGTTCCTGATTAGGTCTTGAACATGCTAGAGGAGACCAGGACTCTGTCCCTTCCTCTGCCACTGGCTTCCCACATGGCCCTGGGAATTTCACTCAACCTGCAGCTCTCCCTCAGCTTGTGCTTTCCTCTTTCTTCAGGCTGAAATCAAGAGGAAATCCGTGAATTTGATTTGGCATAATGCCGAGAACTGAACTGAGTTTTAGTAGTTCAAGTATATATCGTGTTGTATAATGCATTAGAAAATCAAGTTCTAGGTGCTTCCAATAATGTAGCTAAATTGAGTGGACTTTTTTGACCTTAAACTCTCTTGTACTGCAGCTCCTCATCTGTAAAATGGTGGTAATAGTATCTTCTCTTTCCACAGAGGTGTTTATAAAACTGACATTTGTGAAGGTCTCTGATAATATATGGTAGGGAATACGTTAAAAGCACCCGTGAGGCAATTTGTAATACTGCCTTCAAAGCCTTTCCTGCCTTTCAATAGTACTCAGTAATAGTGTGTGGCACTTTATACATGGTTGGGGTTTTTTTGGTTGCAATTCATATTTGATTTTTCAGTGTCAGTCAAACAACAAAGTATAGAAGTTTTTCTAAGCAACAATTTTCTGTATTCAAATGAGAACCAAACTAGCAAGGAAATTACATGATCCTAATTATGCTTTGTGCATATAAATCAGCTGTGAAATAATTTAAAACTCTTATGTATTTGGGATCTTTATCAATGAGGCAGAATAATTACCAACAAACTTCCATTAGCCTCACTTTAAAAAGAACTCGTTATTAAATATGAACACAATTCTGCACTTCAAAGTCAAAATGACTCCCCAGTGGACTAAGCAGATATCAAGGCTGGTATGCATCAATGTGCATATCTCAAAAAAAATTAAATTATAATTATTTGGTGTTTAAAATAGGAATTCCCCCCTTTACCTTTCATCAGGGCAAGAGATTGCTGTGACCTAGAAACAAAGTTAAGCTTGGTCAGATGCAACACAGCAGGGGAATGGCCAGTCTGAATGTAGTGTCAATAAGAATAAAACAAGTTTTGATACAATTCTCAACAATGCAGATTTTCAATAAGCATAGAATATTTTATCTTCCCAAGCAGTAAACAGTGTATAGATCAACTGATAAAAGACATCAATTTCTCTCTTTGACCTGGTCTGGTGAACACCGATAATAGATCTTGCAAGATGGGCTGAAAGAAGTCTATTACTGAACATCAGCAATGAAATGTTAAATTAAAAGTTCCCATAAACAGACTCGGAGGATAAATAACGACCTCTTGCACGCTCTTTTCAGCAGAGAACCTCATCACACTTTTCAAAGAAGGTAAATAACATTCTCCTGATTTTACGCTTGACGAAACAAACGCTTGGGGGCGAGACAACCTGCCCCAGCTTGATCAGAAAGCTCCCTCACTGCCCTACATCTCCATTTGCGTATTCTGGCCTCAATCCGCCTTCTGGGGTGACCCACAGTGCCCCCCACATTCACTCTCTGCCAGACAAGCACCCATCTGTGCTGGGAGACTCTGCGAGAGCTGCTCGCACAGACTCTCTCTGGTCACACACAGAGCGAGGCACCAGGCAGAAGCCTCTGTGTGTTTTAATCCCAGATTCCTCCCAAACTTTTTATAATTAGTCACCGGTTTCATAGGTAAGGAACAGAGTCCCAAAAGAGCAGTGCAGCCAAGGGGACACCCACAACCCAGATTTGCTCCTGCCTTTGAGAGAGGGCACTCCTGTGCTCTCGCTGTCCCACCTGAGTCTCTCTGTCACCCTTCCAGGCAGGTTGTTCCCACTCTTGCAGCCACAAGGCTGGGCTCTGCAGAGGACATTGCAAACCCGAGCTTTGGGAAGGGGAAGGTGCAGGACACATGTTGCTTCTGCAGGAACAGTGGAGGGAAGACCTGGGTGTGCTCCTGGTCTGGGGAGCTGAGCAGCCTTCTGGGACTGCTGGTGCCGCAGCTCCCTCTGTGGGACCTTCCTCCAGGTGGTTAAAACCATCCTCACCTCGCATCCTCCATTCTCCAAAAGCAGAGGCTGAGCAGGGGTGGAGGAGCTGCTGCCAACACCGCCTGCAATGCATGGGGAGGAGACGTGGGGGTTCAGAGGCAGATGTGTGCGTGAAGACCCCAACAACGTCCCTGGGAAAGCAGCTGAGGTTGTAGGATGGTAACATTTGCTCCTGTAAGGTTTTAGGATTTATCACTCGGTGAGGAAGAGGCAGCCCCCTTTCAGGAGAGTCAAGGAAGGTGACTTGGAAAAATATTTAACCTTTCCACTGGACTTTTAACCCACATCAGTGTCACCTTTCTCCTTCCTGGAGCAGTTTATCCCTCCTGGTCAGCTGGGGAGGGAGTAGCCACAGCTCAGCAAAGGAAGACTTGGGGTGCATTTAGTACTTTCCAAACATGCTGTACATGTAAGAATGAGCTCACCTGTGGGCTCCCCAGCAAACTTAAATAAATGTACCATCTTACTACGCCCTTCTCTGTGCCACAGCCATCTCCTGCTCTCACTTGCAAAAGTGAGTTTGAGCTAAAGGCCCTGTTTTGCAGAGGACGAGCGTCTGCTCCAGCTTCCAGCTGGCGAGAGTGTCCCCAAACACACCTTGGGCTGTTTTCGGAGGTCAAGCAGCACGGACGGCTGCAAACAGAGTTTCTCACTGGCTGAATGTTAGAAGGAAGATTATGTCACCAGATCTCTTTTTCTGTGAGATTTGGCTCTGACAATCAAAACGCTCCTGATTGCCCACAGCGGAATTGTTCTTACACAAAACATCATTCTCATGCTTTCTATAGAAAAGAACACAAATAACTGTTGTAAAGGTTGAAAATGGAAGCAGTTATAAGTGCATATTGGAAATCAAATACAGGTGCACATTAACACTTCCTTTATAGATAAATTCCACTTTTTGTTCCCCAGCCATTCTTTTGTGTTCACTGGAAGGGGTGGGAGAAGGACAAGATACTTTGCCAAGCTAAAGCCACCAGAGCCACAATGTCATCTCTCTACTGCAACAGCTACAGCCTCTTTATTCAAGCAGTATTTGTGTGCATCAGAGGAGTCCAGGCTGGTCCCGTTCTCCTCTTTACATCCCGCTATCGCCCATCAGTGTGGAGAAAAGACTCGCTGTGTAGACACGCTCCATGGCCTCGCACAGCCCTGACAGCTCTGCCAGCCCTGTGACACATGCCAGCTCCCCAGCCAGCTCAACAGACAACAGGGATTCGGCGTTCCCCTAAAATGGCCTCACGCCGCAGGCACCCTCACCCAGCACAAGGATTCTGGGTCTCCCGAGGACACAGCTGCTGGCTCAAGCCTCTAATGGTGTCCGTGTCCTGCCATGACACACACTGGCCTGACGCAGGGATTCCTTCAACGTTTAGTTCACACGCGAGTGTGACGACCCTGCACTGTTAAGCTTTAAAGACTGAGTTTGGAGGCTTCTTAATACTCCTATCGCAAAAGTCTCACTGCTTTGGCAACACTTACATCTTAAGAGCTTAATTTCATTACCTGAACCTAGCCCAAGGGTCTTCTCTTCTGTGTTCTCTGCCTTGCAAGAATTGATCTGATACTTACCTTCCTATCTTCAAGTAAATGTAATTGAGGTTTGAAACAACCAGGTTTAGCCTATTTAGAAGCATTAACATCCTGTGAGGATGGAAGCTCCATTACTTTAACATCCCATAGCTGAAATTCCCTTGTAGCTGTTTATTGACCTATAAAGAGGTGACATAAATGCATCCTTGACATGAAGAAAATGGTGAGACAGGTATGACATTTCTCCCCGAGGCAGTGATTGCAGCTTCAATTACCTTATCTGCAGGAATAGTGGCTACAGAAACCAAGTCACTGCTTAATTTACTTATAGCTGGCCAAAATCAGACCACTCAGCAACTGTACTTGGCACTTTGTCCCTGAACACCCCTCATCAAGGGCTGGAAGTGATGATAATCACTTGTGCTAACAAACATTGCACAAGTTAGAAGGGACTAATCGGGTTGCACAGTTATTTCTGATAACCTGACATAATTTTCTGACCAGGAAACTGCTATAAAATAGAACATTCGGGGAAAAAAGAAAACACCTCTCTACCACCAAAAAACCCCAGTGTCCCTAAAGGTCAATAATGTTTCTTTCGGTACTGAATTAACCTGCAATCTAATACACCACAAGAGCCCCGACATGAAGGCAGAGATTATATTGATTAGCCAAATTGGAAAATGGTAATAGGAAGTCTGGAATTAGCATTCAGGCAGTAGTTAAAGCCAAGAGCTGTAGGAGAAAGTAGAAGCACAGAGACACATTCCCTCCCCCTTATATATCCCTCTTCTAATTACATTTAGCTAATCCGTTCAATTAACATTGATGAATTTTATGATGAAAAGCATAATGAATCCATTAAACACAAAACAAGTATTGGCATAAACCCTTTTCACCCCAGGAAGTGAATTATATCAGAAGAGCTACAGTAATTTACTAATAAAGTGATCTAATGATGAAAAGAAGCCATTCATTTTGTGGCCAGTTAGGATTCAGGCTGGCAGGGGCTGGGCTGGATCCTCCAGATCAGATGCTGATGCTGAGGGACTCGCTCCTCTCCCGAGCTGCAGCAATTGGCAGCAGAACTGGGCCAACACGATACGTCACTCGGTGCTACCTAATAATCGTGTTACACTGACACTCTCAGTATTTTTCATCCCCCTGCTCCTGCTAGACTCTTCTATAAAAAGCCAATTTGTTAAGCCGTTAGTCACTGCTTTATAATTCATAGACTCTCCTGAAAGTTCTAATGAGAAACCACGAAAGCAGTAAGAGGGAGGTACGGGCTGAGCTGACTATTGATAAGGCAGCAAATACCCTGCTGTAACAGTCTCCTCTCGCGACATGTGCGTTACATTTCTATCACGCGTACGCTAAATGTATATGTCATGCATTCCCTTAACAAGACTACTCATACAACTATGATAAATAGGGCCATAATCTGCAGCAATTTCAATCCTTCTGTATGCCAGCGGATGTCTCTTAGCAACGGTTGTTAAGGGCAACACCAGCATCCAGGATCTTTCGTCGAATTCAGCAGCAGCCAAGCTTCCATCGGCTTAGGATGGAGGCTCTCGCTATACCTCAGAGAAAACAGAGCCTCCCTTCCCCCTTCCACAAATCCACGCTGGTGAGAGAGACTCAGTGCATGGTGCATAAGGCTCAGCAATTATTTAAAATAATCAATTTAGCACCATCCAAGTGGACATTCTGGGTGTGACATGTATCCAGTCTCCTATCGCACGAGAGGTCTATTAGCTTGTTTTGCAAGATCACAGCAGCCTTGTCTTCTCCCCAGCCTGCTTAAAATTCACGACATTGTTTTTAAAGTGGACTAGGGAACCTCTGTAATGTGGTACAAAGAAATCCCTTTACCAGTTCCCTTTTGAGACGTGTCACTGATGCACTTCCAGAGCCATGGTGTGATGTGTATGCCTGTAAAGTACAGCCATGATCTTAATGCCCCTTTAATTTTTCATTCCAACTGTAGCCTAATGGCATCTCTTAATTGCAGAGCATGCCCCACAGAGGACTTGCCACAATTCATCTGTTTTTACAAGATGCCTTTTTTTCAGTGGGAGCACTGACATTCCTTTCAAACTGGCACTTTTTAGCTCACACCAAAATACTGAAGAGTCTTCTGGATTAGAAAAATAAAATCTGATAAAATCTAACAAAAAACCTGATGGAGGTCCTATGCCAATCAAACCAAAGTGTGTATTGAGCAATGCCAGCTTTAATGATGACATCTGTGATATGGGCTGAGAAGGGTATTGGGCTGCCTCTTCCCTGGGGATTATATGAATATTTCATCTCAAATCAATTACTGAGTTGCTATTCCCACTGCTGTCCTTAAGGCTGTCAGCCAACTCACTCTAAAACCCCTCTTCTGAGCCAGTTGACATCTCAGCCTTAAAACAAACCCAAAACCCACACACACAAAAACCCCTCTGGTCTGAAATCTGACATCGGAAGGGCTTACACTGAAATCACATCAGAATGTTTTGATGTATGACAAACTTTTCTTCTCTTGAAAACTCACAGAAATTTTCACGTACTTTTTTCCTCATTTGCATTTAAATTACTTCATTAGGTCATGTGCCATTTTCCTTATGTTGTATTTGTCTTCTAGGAACAATTTCTTCCCTCTCTCTTTTAATCTCCCAATTTTGCAAGTTTAATCCAAGTCCCACGTTGAAACAATATTTGTATTCAAACCAAAAAGAGCAAGATGTGTCGAACTTGTGGGTGACACTTTCTTCATTGTAAGTAGTTGCAGAGCTGTCAGATCAGTACAGGAGATGAAATATTGTTTGCCATAATACTTTGGCATCACTGGCTGATTTATGGATCTTATGTCAGCCTTAGATTTGAATTTCCATGTTTATCCTAGAGTTGAATCATGACTTTTTTTTGTTGCTCCCTCCCCTGAGAGCCAGTCATGTATTCTGAGCTTATATTTGCAGGACAAGGAATTATTCTGCAGTGCTCGGAATTAGCATCACTAGCTCAAACTCAGTTGATTAAATATTCTTCTGTATCTCTCAACCTTTGGTCCTCATCAGACCTTCAGGACACTTAATGAGTCTAATATCCCTTCACTTTCAGAAATTTTTAGGCAAGGAACTTTCTCAACTAATTTTAGAGCCCTGTAGTAGAGATGTTATAACCTAACTCTGAGGTAGCCCCTTGACCCCTTCTCAGAGCCAATGGAAGGAATGAGACTCACCAACTCACCCTTGGGATGAGTTGGATATAAAGGGACTTTCAAAATTAACGTGTCAGCATTTAGACAAAACTTTCCGCGTTTACCATTGAGAGAAAAAGCAAGACTACTAACCAGAAGATAAATAATTAAATCTCAGCTGTATCATGATGTTACACATTCAGTTTGGGGTTAACCACAACACTTCTCATCTGCAAAATGAGCGAGTCCTTCTTTTCTCCCAGTGTTCGTGTTGCCTTTAAGAATCCCAGCTCTTTTGGCAGGGGACTGTGCCTTGGATATGTTTGTAGGGCCCTCAGCCCTGTACAGACTGGCCCTGGAAGAGACGCTGCTCTGGGAGACCCTCAAGCTGAACTCAGCTCCCCACAGCAACATAGGCCCTTGTGCAAAACAGAGTAAGGAACTATATATGAGGAAAAAACCCAACATATTCCTTCAGCTGGACACTTCCAGTAAACAAAAAAACATCAAAGTGTGGAGGTGATGGGAACAGCAGAGGCAGCATATTAACCCCTTTTGCCCTGAACATCATGAGCAATTGAAGGGAGCGAGGGAATGCACAGTCTTCATTTCTGAGAGACCAGAGTCATCTGGTTATTTATAGAATTATCACAGATTTGTTCAACTGAACTGCAAAACCATTCAAGTCCTGGGGAAAGAATGGAATAGAAAGAAGGAAAAAGAAAGAAAGAAAGGAAAAAAAAAAGATCAAGGGAGAGAAGAAAAAAAACAAGTAGGAGGAAAGACTATAGTTCATGAAAAAACACCTCTTGTCAATACAATGAGATTATGTAAACCAGATAACGGCGAAGGAACCCAGGGCTGAAAGAGTCATTTAACCAGCTTTGCAAAGAGATGCCCTGTCTCAGCTCCATGAGGCTACTGCACCCCTCTGTACCAGTACCAGTCACAGAACCTTGCCTCTAAATGCCAACGGGATCCACAGGTGTTTTGTGTTTTTTTTTTTTTAATATATAATTGTTTTTAAATCACACTTGGCAATTAAACTTACCTACAGGTTGAATTAGACTTTAAGGATGTTTTTTCTGAAGTTTGTAGGTATTAATAAGTTTTAAAAGACAATAATTTATATAGTACACCTCAGACTTACTAGTATCTCAGTGCTAACTTGTACCACCTCTTTGATATCTTTAATGTGGAAGTTCTTTCTGTAAGGCCATGCAGGTTCCCAGATGTATTAGACTTCTTGCATTTGACATGAAAAAGCAGCCTTCAGGAAAAAGCTAGCTGTAGGTTTGCATTAGCTGTAGAACAGATACAATTTCTTTTGTGACTGGAACTAATGCAATCTGCAAGAAAATCAATGCATGTTCACAGGGCAATAACCAGACAGTTCTGAGAGCGCACTGCGGGTTAGCAGAGACATGGTCTGCTAACACTGAAAAATGCTCAGTAGCCATGCTTTTAATCTTGCTTCCTTCGTATCACAGACAAGCCTTCCAGTCTGTGAGGAGTGCATCACACAGCTTCCAAACATATCCATTTTGAGCACATTTTTACTGTTTGCTCTGGTATTTGCATTATGAAGACTGATCTGATTATTCAGTGCTGGATCCAGAAGTGAGTGTTCTCTCTGTCCATTTACATTATCAATATGAAAAACATACTGGCAGGACAGAGATTATTTATTGTAAACCGGGATTATTTTTTTTTTCTTTTGCAAAGTACTGGCTCTAACTACTCCACACTTCTGATCAAAGATGCGTTAAAGTGTCTCTTCCTATCTGCGAATCAGAATTTCGTTCAAGCATGGTGTTTGTGTGTGAGTCCTAGAGCTTCTTTTTCTGCTCATTTTAAATGCAATATTGAGTTGTGGGGTTTTTAGTTTAAAAAGAGTCTAAAGCAATCATCTTTTATGATGTCAAATTTATACGGAAGGAGGAAAAAGTAACTGATCCTAAATCATCAGGGCAATGCTGGAAAAAATGCATGTCCCAGAGGAGGACAAAAGGAATGTGAAAATAAATGGTGACCTTCATGTAGAGTTAAACACAGTGTTGTAAAGGTGAAGAAAAGGTACAACACACTGAGGTGAAGCTTCGTTGTATTCAGGGAAAAAGATTATAGCTGGCACATATGAATTCCTTTCGCATAGGGAGCCACATGTCTGTGGGTGTGAAAAGCCCAGAAATCAAAAATACATCACTGCTTTTTTCAAAATGCTGCTATTTGTGCTAATCTGTAAAACACAACATTTAAAATTCTGCTGTGGCATTTGATGAATGAAGAAGCAACAGTAAACATTTCGTATAAACGGATACTTGCAGGTCAGGAATAATTTTTGCCTTGGACCACCATGGTGATGTATGTTCTTAAGGGTGTGCACCCCTCCTGACCTGGAAAACGCTTTTCAGCTTGCTAATGATTTTCTCAGGTTTAATAATTCAAGCTATAATTTCTGTTCTGGATGTCTGCTTCAGGTTGATTATTCCCTCCTCACCCTAAATTCAGGCAAAAGTTGAAGTTGTTTATGGGAGTAAGACAAGAGGGCAGAAAGGAGGGTGTAGTGAAGGTATTTTTTTATATTCCCAGTAATCTGCAAAGTTGTAGCAACCTCAGGCCATGACAGAATCACTTGAAAGTTGTTAAGCATGGTATATGCACCATAATGACTCTGCAGAATTTTGCTATTCCATGGAAATCTGCCTATTGAGATAAACTTGAA
>NW_009705566.1:0-29593 GCF_000703405.1 Apaloderma vittatum | reverse complement strand
CTGGGATCATCAAGTCCAACCATTGACCCTACACTACAAGTTCACCCCTAAACCACATCACCCAACACCCCATCTAAGCGACACTTGACCACATCCAGGGATGGCGACTCAACCCCCTCCCTGGGCAGACTGTTCCTTTCAGTAAAGAAATTTTTCCCAATATCCAACCTGAACTTCCCTTGGTGCAACTCAAGGCCATTTCCCCAAAATTTTGCATTTGTTTGGTAAAGACAAGGTGGGATTATCTAACTCTTCGGCCCCAAATAGTGTGCTTGAACTTGTAATATCTCTGAAGTTCTCCAGTTTGCACACATATTGGCTCCTTAGAGCAAGAGACTATGCTTCCTTCTGTTTGGAAAGGTTCTTCTTGTAGTGATTATTCCCATGTGCTCCTAGTGACTGGGATTTAACGATAGCAAGGGAGAATGATAGAAAGAGAGAATGAAAGAAAGCTTAGAGGGAGAGGACAAGTTGGAGGTGGTGGGAAGAGGAGATGCGTGAGGACTGGGTGAAAGCAGGGAGAGCTGGTGTTAACTTGAGGATTTAGAGAAAGCCTGGAGCCACCAAAGAAAAACTATAGAAGACACAAATTAATATAGCTGGACAAAGAATATATAAAAAAAGACCCAAACAAGAGAAGAAACTTGAGATCTGATAAGACAAACACTGAGAGAGAATTAGGGGGAATAAAGAATGACCATCAGTGGGGAATGGCTGAAAATCAGGGAGGGAGAGACAGGTGGAAGAGTGGGAGCAGGACCATGCATCATCAGGGCAGGGCGACAGCAGCTCGCAGGATCTCCTAACTTCGAAAGGCATGACTGCCCTTCTTAATATTACTCATTCCATTTTTTTTTTGTAATTACTGCATTAAAAACCAAAGAACAAGAATGTTTCTTGAGGCAACAGCAAAATCTCTTGCACAAATCTCCCGAGATTTGTTGCAGGAAGCTGTATTTAATGCTGTGATTACTGGTGTGTGATGGTGGGACACCAGCAGGGCAAGAATCAGTGCACATGGGGTAGGGCATGGAGGGTTTGCTACCATATGCCAGTGCAGCATGTTCGATATCTAGAACAGCTAATAGCAGCAGACTCATCAGCAGGCTTTTGGAGATGTGGGTATACAACAGTATCCACTAAACCCCAAGCTCCTCAGCTTGGTGAGATAAAGCCACAATAAAGATGTTAAAAGGTGTCCCATGTTACATCCTCAACAGTCAAGTCCCTATAGCACAGAGTGATGAGTCTGGCTAGATTTCCGGGCAACATAAGGTGCAGGAGGTCTATTCAAAGTGCAAGAAATACTTGCTAAGATTTGCAGAAAACAGAAGAGGAAGTAAATGCAAAAACATAGCTCCCCTCATCCCCTGTAGTGTTCACTGCTGAGGTGCTGAGCAGAGGAGCCCTTATCCCCTGAGAGCAGAACGTGACGGGCTGATCGATTCCCCACAGCAGTTACAAGAAGATGAAGCTGGCCTTAAACACTATAATAGCTCCCTAAAAAAAAAAAAAAAAAAAAAAAAGAAAAAAAGGAAAAAAAAGATAGATCTATGGTTTAGAGACACTATATTGCAGGTTTGCTATCAGCTCATCACTAGCTCAGGCTTGATAGGAGTATGAGCAAGTTACCTGTGTGCAGATACCTTCTGACACCTTTCTGGTTTGGGGCACCAAGCATGATCAATAGTGTTGTATTGAGGGTATGCTAGCAAAGGGTTTGAAAACTAGGCAAATATTGTTAGTTGCTGAATATGGATTTCAATCCTGAGAGTATCAACTAAGCAGTATACGTTTTCCTGGGAGTGCAGAGGTGCCAGAGTCTGATGTGAATCCCAAATAGGATAAATTTACTTTCACAGAATTAACTGAGAAAGCTTTGTACTAGGTACCGATGAAAGATGTTATCAACAATGTCAGTTGCATAAATATCTACCAGGTCTCTACTGGGAGGGATTTATGGTCCCCGTGAGATCCCACAATTCCATTATTATCAGTACAAAAATGGTTAGCATCAAGCCAGTCAAGCTTTGAATTTGATCTACAGTTACACCTTTTACAGCAGAGCAGCCATAACCTCCAACCAGCAGCACCTGGTTTTATATGAAATGAAAAAGAAAGAATAGATTTTAGGGCTTACCCACAGGGAAGACAAGCAGGTGTACTAAAGTAGATCAAAGCTTCAAGCTAAATAGGCAAGGGAGCAAGCAGATATAGATGTCCTTTAGTGGCCACAGCCAGAGCAACAGCAACAATATTTTAAGTAGATCCATTTGCAAAGCTAAAGCTGTAGACAGAAGATGGTGGCAGCTACTGATCTGTGTTCCAGTCACCAAACTGGAATTCTTCATATCCAAGGAAAGAAACAAAAGTTTTTCCTTGCCAAATACAGCCATAGTGTCTACGCCAAAGACATGGACCAGGCACTGGGATTGTGCTGGAGCATCTCATGCTGTCGGCCACTGCAGCTGGTTGCCTTACTGCTCTGGGAGAGCCTGGATGGGGATGCAGATGGCTCCTGGCATCAGAGGAGCCCCCAACTCACAGCCACATCTGGCTTCTTGGATTAGGCTCTAAACTCTGTTATGAAACACAGATGACATTTAACGAACACATCTTCTCCATATACATAGCATCGGTCAGAGCAAAACTCTGTTGGGTTGTGGGGTCATGTTGGACTCCATCTATTACACTAATAAATGTGATTAACTGCAGCTATAAAAAGCATTTTCATTCTGGCTGCTAATCTCACAAAAGAAAAGAAAAAGAAAACTGAAGAATGGGCTGCAATGTGACATTTTTACACTGTCATGAGTTTGATTCTGGTGTAGTTTCGGGAAGCAGGGGGAGTGTTGTGGGGGGTGACTCTTGTGAAAGTTTGAGAGCCTCCTCCAGTCCCAGGTAGGAGTTGGACCCACCTCTGGCCAGGGCCAGGCCAATCAGTGCCTCTGCCATCAAGGTATTTAAGAGGTGATCCTAGTGTTCTCTGTCTTTTTTGGTTTCATCTTGTCTTGATCTGTCTGTCTTTTGCGTTGGAGAGTTTTTCTGCTGGAGGAGGAATAGGTAAGAGGGGAAAAAAGGAATGTGGTCCTGAGAAGAAAGAGAGGGAGAAGGGTCTTGGAGCAGAAGGAGAAGGCTGCCGGAGTAGAACCTTTCTCTGGAGCTCCTTGGTGGCTTGAGATGGCAGTAAGGTGACTGCCTGCCAGTTCAGGGGATCGATGGCAGCAAGAAGGTTCAGGGTGCATCAGCACATGCAGAGCCCCATGTGAGACGGGAGAGAGACCGAGCATCAGTGGGGGACGTGCCCATAGTGACCTGTGGCCCTGATGGACTCAGGAGGGGGAGGAGGAGGGTTACTTCCTGTGAGGTGGACACCACGCGGCAGGGAGAAGAGACTGCAAGGAGCCTTCTTTCTCAAGGAGCGGCTGCCATGGACAATGAGTAATGGCCAGATGGACCAAATGCCCCAGCCCCTGCTCCCCTTGCCCTGATGGGGGGGACGAGGTAGCTGAGAAGATAGGAGGGGTGGGGGGAGTGTATTTAGGATCAGATTGTATTTAACTACATATCGCTCTCACTATCCTGCTCCATAAATGGTGGTGGTCAATTAAATCTATGTTTTCTCCCCAAGTCTCTCTGTTTTGGTTTGGTTTTTTACCCGTCATTTAAGTGTTATGGTGGTGGGGGCAGGAGTGAGCAGGACACCATGTGGCTCTTTGTTGTCGTCCTGGGCAGTCGACCTGAACCATGACATGCCCCCAGGTTGGTTTATCTTCTGCCTTTGGACTGTGAATCTGTTGGCTCCATGGCTCATGATGGGAGCGTGGTCAGTATTTGCCATCACTGCTTTATGAGATGGAGGTGCTGCAGGTGATTTCCATTACAAGGAGAATGGAACTGCAACATCTCTCCAAGGCTGTTGTATCCCTTGGCAAGTATTGGTGACTTAATCACTTTGTTATGTAGCAGCTGGGGTCCTTTGCCAAAACAACTGAAAGCCGATCTTGCAACCTCAGGTGACAAGTAGCCTCTGCTAAATGAACAGAGTTGCAAAGGGCAGGGCTGAAAGTAATCCTGAGTTTACTTAATTTAAACCACAGGCTCTTTAGAGGATTCTGTTCCTGAGGCTTCGCGTATGTAATGTCATGAACGTACATCCAACAGGAACTGCATAGAGAACACAACCCTGTATAAAGTAGTTCAGTTCCCAGAAAACTTCGACCAAACTGAACTTCAAACATATTATTTGCTATTTTCTTTTCTTTGTACACTTTTCCTCATCAACAGAACATGATTTATCTCTTTGATCATCTTGAAGAGTTCACTTAACATAAATCATTTTATTCAAGAGCTTTTTTGATTCAGCAGAAAATGCTGTAACAATATCCAGTGGCTGAAAGCTGAGGCTTTCAGTATAAAATGAGATGCATATTTTTAACCAGAATAATTAATTATTGGAACAATTTACCCAAGGATGCAGTGGCTTCTTTATGTGTTATGTTGTTTAAATAATACTAGATTTTTCTGAAGGATTGTACACTTCAATGTCTACTGTCTAAGGGAAAGGCAGAACAAAGAGCTGATGTGTATGGGTTTTGCTGGGAGTCTTTTCACTGGAGACAAGATTTTCTCCATGTTTTTTGTAGGTTTTATAGCCCCATTGACCAAACTCTGTATGCCATTCTTGTAACTTTGCAAACAAAGCTGCATTTATCCTATCTTAAATTAAAGGGAAACTTGAATAGACACTATATACAAAATATTCACAGTTGGGTAAATCAACTCAAAGAGAAGATTAGGTGTTTATTAGCGGGAAAACATAAGCTGCAGGAACATGCTTTGTACCTTCATTTCTTTGTGCTTCTCTTGCAAAACATTAAGGATGTCCTAGGATATAAGGTAATTAGGCAGATAGTGTATTACAGACAAATAAATGCCACATACTCCCTCCTCTCTGAACAGCTTGTAACTCAAGTGTTTATTTCCTTACCATGATGTAGGTTTTTCTGCAAAGGCTGCAGTGCACTGATATGGAAGTTATAAAAATACTTACATATCAGCCTTTGTTCTGTAAAGACACCTGAAATGCAAGTGAAGGGATGCAATCAGAATTTAAGGTCCACGGGTAACAAGCAAAATCTGAAAGGGGAGCCAGGCGAATGTATCTGTACAAAGCACGCCCATACTGACAGGTTAGAAGTAGTAGAAAAAAGCCACATGTGGCCACACGAGGTTCACCATCTGCACCATCTTGATAGATGACCTTCAAAGATCCCTTCTATCTCAAAACATTCTCTGATTCTGTGATAGTGGGAACATGAGATTCCACCCTTGGTTTTTCCGAGTCGAGGGAGTTGAAACCAGTGTTGTGCATTCCCAGCCTGGAGCTATGGTTTGTACCTGGTCCTGCAGAGAGCAGCCACCTCCTGCAAGAGAGATCCCACAGTCTTGTTCCCTCCCACTCTCATCCCTTTCTCTCTTATTCTTCTCTTGGCAGTCCCAAAGGGTTTTACACCTGAGGGTTTTACAGGGGCATGTGCTGCAGCTGACGTCGTGGTGACATGTTTCACTCAGGTGCTTTCAGATCAACCTCCATTAAAAGACAGCAGACTCCTGCCAAATGGATTACGTTGTCAAGGTATTTTCCTGACAAAACTGGACAGGAGAGACTTTTTCATATAGGGAGTATTTTTTTTCCTTAAGTGATCGTTACCTCTGCACTTGAGAAAGAGTGCCAAGCATCCGCAGATGGACTTTAATTGCTTGCCAGGGCTCTTTCCCATGAATTCCACTCATTTAACCGGGACAGCTTCCTGTGGTGGGTTTTTGCTCCTCAGCAGCAGCAGTTTGAGCTTTTCTTGCTTCTCCTATCCAACCAAACTGGCTAGAGAGACCACAGCTACTTGGAGAGAAGCAGGGAGCAACTGGGCCAGTGACGTATTTGGACATCGCAGCAAAACTTCTTTCTGATAGATTACAGAGTTGTTAGACCAACCTGGAGGCAAAAAGACCTCAGGGTCAACAACTACATAACTTAATTAGAATGGCAGCTTTGTAGAAAAACCTACAGATAGACCTGATTTCACAGGTAAATCTGAGTTTATCTATTTATAGACTCAGATATTTAGGACAATTCCAACTAACTGACATTTCAGTGTGGGTTCACTGATTAAAAGGGAGTTGTATTTAAAAACCTTCTACTTTATTCTCCATCAGATGACATCAGGACTATCTGAATTCCAAGCCTGGCTACAGCAGACAATTTCAATGACCACTTTTAAATTAATTGCATACTAGTTTCATAGGTGATGGCTTAGTGATACGAATGAGAGACTGCACCCAGAGCCTCCTCACATCTGTGGAAGAATGGAGAAACATCTGTCCCAACTGGGGTTCATGTACATTTGAGGATTTTAAGGCCAGAAAGGAGTGAGTTTGATCGTCCAACTAGATCTCATGACACAAAGGACAGAAAGCATCATCCCTTCTTGATCAACAGTTTCTCAGAAAATTACCAAACCCTTCTTTCAAGTGTGGAAAGCACACGTGTGTCTCAGCCATATTTCCAGACAAGCTGCTGCAAGGGCTGTTTTAGCCCATGGCATGTATCACCCCATCATTATACTCTCTGTACTCGGAGCAGTCTTCTCAGTCCAGCAGTGACTGCTGGACAACCAGAAACAATACCACAGACCGCTGGGTGATTTTCCTGAGTGGACATTAAGTCCCTTCCTTCAACTGACAGAACTAGTAATTAGTCTCTGCAGGGTCCTCCTGATGACATGGGGCTCCAGAAAAACATCCCAGGCTCTCATCTTAAAGCCTTCAAGAACATCATCTCTCTCCACCCAAAAAGCTGAAGGTCTCTTGGAATAATTCATCAACCCCATGGAAAGTTTATTTGAGGAATACTTTGGCTCCATTAAAAAAGGACTTTCCAAAAAAAAAAAAAAAAAGGAAAACAAAAGACTATTTCAAGGATCTTTCAAAACTCTGTAGTATGAGATATCCATTTTGTATATACTTTCCTATTTCCTGCCCCTTAATACTTAGAAATTCAAACCCAGTGTGCTAAGTTTTGGGGTTTTTTTTGATGCTTTCACATCCCACAAAAGGAGTCTGTTTCCAGGCTGTGCTGCCACGTGACTTTCTTCATCATTTACCTGTGCTTGTCAGCTTGTGGGCATTTAGCATTGAACTCTAAACACAGAATGACCCCTTCTTCCCTGTCTAAGACAACTAATGCATTATGTCCTTACGGTTAAACAGCTTTATTATAACAGTTATATTGTGGTTTTGTCTTTTTTTTCTCTCTCAGTCTCCTCAAGGTAACTGAGAAGTGAAGCCATTTAAGACACAGGGCTAAGATAGATGCTGATTTTGGCTCCCATTTATATCAGAGTGACCCCACGCTTCAATTATTTAGCTGTGTTATCACAGTATTTAGGAGCAGCTGGCATGGAGCAGCTGCCATGCTGCTGCAACACTAGAAAGATTATTATTACGTTTTAAGTATTTCCTCACTTAAAGGATTTATAGCCTGAGACACGACAAGGACAGACGGAAAGAGAGACAGAATGGAGGAACTGGGAGACAAACAGATAAGCCATTTTCCAGCAGTAAGATGCCAAAATTACCAGCTGTCCCATGTCAGCCCACAGCCTGAGTCCCACTTCACCCAGTCCTGCCTGCTCAGAGCCAAAGGTACTCCGAGTCCATGCGTCACTTCTCTACCAAGCACAGCTGCTTCTTCCCAACAAGTTTGATGAGCTGCTGTGATTTTTGCCAGTTAAATCAGAGCTTTGGAAATGTCAGCCCTGGAGGCTGTTGTTTCTGTTTAAGAAAAGAAGAGGCATCGCTTCCTAAGGGCTGTGCCTCCAACGTGACTGCAGGGCTGCGAAGGTTCTTCCGCAGCCAGGTGGCACAAGGGCTGCTCTTCACCTCCTGCCATGGACTGTGCCAGGAGCAAGGGCTATGGAACAACCACCTGAGCATCAGAAAGCCCAGCAGTTCTGGAGAGGTCATAGAATCACAGAATCATAGAACAGTTTTGGTTGAAAAAGACCTTTAAGATCATCGAGTGCAACCATTGACAAAGCCCTACCAAGTCACGTGGTAAAGCACGTCCTTAAGTAGACATCTACTTGTCTTTTAAACACCTCCAGGGATGGTGACTCCACTACTTCCCTGGGCAGCCTGTTCCACTGACTGACAACCCTTTCAGTGAAAAAGTTCCTTCTAATATCCAACCTAAACCTCCTCTTGTGCTACTTGAGGCCATTTCCTCTCACTCTATCATTAGCTACTAGGGAGAAGAGATCTCATTACAACCTCCTTTCAGGTAGTTGTAGGGAGCAATAAGGTCTCCTCTCAGCCTCCTTTTATGCAGACTAAACATCCCCAGTTCCCTCAGCCTCTTCTCATAAGACGTGTTCTCCAGAGCCTTCACCAGCTTCTTTGTCCTTCTTTAGAAGTGCTGGCACAGAGCAGTGACTCTGACCTCCCTCGTTCTTCTGGCAGCAGGTAGGGTGAGGTTACACAAGGACAATCAGGTCACATGGGAAGGATGAGGTCCCATGGAGAGGATAAGGTCAGGGTCATCCTTAACCTCAACCACCCAGATTACACTGGAAGGGACAGCCAAGATGTGGTTCTTCCAAACCCAGCTTTCAGACATTAACAAGTCTCCAGAAGTTCATTTGGTCTTGCTGATGTTTGGTGATTGATAGTGAGCCTGAAGCAAGCATATACAGTAGCATCCAAATGAATATTTCTCCTCTGCTCTCCAGGCAGCTGAAGTGAAACGCACTAGGAATTGTGGTGCTCAAGTCTCGGTGTCAGTCATCGCTTTCGAAAGGTCACTGTAACTGAAGTGGTTGGATCCCATGCGTCGTTGTGTTGTCCTGCATGGAAAGAAGTATCTGCTGCAGAGAAGAAATTTCACTTTCCAAGGCCTTTCTGATGCAGAATTGCTTGTCGTTTTTCTCATCCATATCCACCTTTGCAATTTACTCCACACAGGATCACTGTCGGCCTCGTTTTCTCTTCTTTTACAACCATGCAACTGGGAAAACAGCTTCAGTACAAAAGATATTTGTGTTAAGACAGAAGAAAAAGGCCACTAAAGAAGAAAAAGGCCACTAAAGTCAAGAGCTGGACCCTAGAAATCTTTTTAGCTGTATTGCAGACCAACCTGGCATTTATTTTTCTAAAGATTTCTTTTTCTTTCCAGTCAATTTATTCCACCTGAGTTCCGAACAGGTTGTGCTTGCCCTTATGCAAACTAAAAAGGAAATTTCAGTCTCTGTAGCAGAACAATTTGGCAGTAAGGGATAGGCCAGGTTTCTCTGACAGATGCAAATATTTATACCAGAGAGCAAATGTGTCACTGGGTCGAGCAACAGAGCAGCTGCAATACCAGCATAAAGCCACATAATATTCTCTTTGGCTCCAGGTTCACATAATTGATTGAATCAGCAGATAATCAGTTACACTAAACATCCACTAAATCTTTTCTTTGTCAGCAAAGATGTAGCTTCTTATACAAAGAGACATTTAAAGGATGAGATAAAGCTATTTCCCAGAGTCATGTGTAAATACAAACGTCATTATTTAAAGTATGCATTGCACACGTTTAAACTAGCCATTGTGGCCTTTAGCAAAAGCTAGGCTACTCATAACCTGATTTTCTCTGCAAATTTCATTGAATAAAGAAAAGAAAATGTAACACAAGTCTGGAAAGGGATGTTCCCAGATGAGATACCTGATTCAAGCCGTCTGTCTGGGCTCCCTGTTCTCTTAATGGAAACAAGCGCGTTTAGGTCGTGAACTGCCTCGTCCTATTTTAGCTAAATTGAGATGAGATGAGTCAGGTCCTCAAAACATCTGTTTCTCCCCTCTGATAATACAAGCTGTTGAGACAAATAGCAGACATGTAGGCATATATATTGTAGAGACTACATTGGGTCAGATGATTTCCCTGCTCAGCATCCAAATGAGCCTCGCTAAGCACTGGCAATAAAAGCGTAGCAGAGAAGTTACCAAGCTTCCAGCTTTGGCTAAAATACCGAACTCCTATAGAAATCTATCCTCCTGCTTGACTTATTTACCAAGTCTTATTCTGCCTGGATGTCCAAGTTTCTGCTCTTGTCTATCTATCTCACTTTTCTGTTAAAAAAGTATCACCTCCTTGCTAAGCCCCTGGATATGCTTGGTAAGGTTTAATCCTGGCTTATATGTCCTGAGAACTCACTCGAGCTGTGCTATCCATAGCAACACTTGTTGATTTGTTCCAAAAAAAAAAAAACCACAAAATTTTTTCCTTGTTTTTTTCACTTTCCTGACAGAGACCAAGCATCAGACAACTTTTGGTCCTATACTATGATATTCCTAGAACACACACCACCACTTAAGAGACCCCTGGAAGACTTTGAACACCCCTATAACACACAGGTAACAAGTTAATAACCAGATCGAGGCTTACTGTAATACTGGTGAATCTGGGCCATTTTACAGAAGGTAGTATGGGCACCTGGCTTGGAAAGTTTTGCTCTGATGTTTCTGGGAGATACCTCTTTAGAAGAAGGTCTCAAGTCAAATGGTACTTTTGGGGCATTCCCAGAAAAAGATGTTATGTTCCTTATGGCTCTGAAGCATAGCTGAATGTTGGGATTTCTTTTCACCTCCTGAAATATCTCTTTCCAAATTGTAAAAATGGAGCACAAAAATTTCCTTCAAAGTGAGCTGACCTCTGAGAGGGGAAGGTTCGTGGGAGGGATATGGGCTTCTGCTTGGCTGAAGAAGTACACTGAAATAGGACTTTGCACGCAGATCAGGGAGAGCACATCCATGCAAAGCCATGCATTTGTGCCTAGAACCTTTTCTTTATACTTATACATATTGCCTAATCTTCATTCCTCTTCGATATTTTTTTGGCTTCTTCTGTCAAAGAGAAATATTCCTCTGTAAATATCAATGTGAGCTCAGATGGAAGGAAAAGGGGATGAAAGACTCCCATTTTGCAAGTCCATAGGTAACAGGAGGCCTAAAGGTTGCTTTTGAGTTTGTATCTCTGTCTCCACAACTGTTTGCCTTACCTGCAAAATCCACTAGAGTAAAAAAATACACTCTGAGATCAGCTGAGGGCATTTCAGTGATGCTGGGATGAATCTGTCTTCAGAGTTTTGAGGACAGCTTTGCAGGATGCTGTTCCCCTTTAACATACAACAGCCTCCCCATTCATGATGAAAGTCTCCTCCTTGGAGAGCTAAGGAATAAAAAGAAATCCAAACTGTGCAATCCCTTTATTGTGCTTCAGTGGGGGAGAGTGTCAGCTGATGCTGTCCCACAATGTTTTCCTTTTGCTGGCTAATCATTCGAGCATTTCCAGTAGGAACAATAGTGGAAAAGGACATCATGTTTAAAAAAGAAACCCCAGAGTTTATATGTATGGCTCAGCATAAATAAGTCATGAGCAGAAGAGCTTATTTCCAATTCACAGAGAGGTAAATGAAAGGAAGACGGAAAAAAAAAATCTGTCTTTATGCAATAAGCTTCACATCTCTCTCAGGTGTAAAGCCCCGGTGACTTCAACGGATTTGCACCAGGGATGGATTTTGTCCCATATATTTGCCTTAAAGAGTTTATCTGCCCCAAAGCAATAGTCTATCCCTGAGGAGGCGATAACAGCTCTGATGTGCATAGTGGGGGAGGAATGGTACCTTGCTGTCTGAATTAACCAAGTAACATGATGCCTTAACAGTACAGGAGAGGACTCTGGAGGAGGTAGGTTTGCCGAGGGATGCTCCATTTTATAGGAGCAATTTGCATTCAACAGCTGCCATGAGCTACACAAGCTGCTGGTCTCACCGTCCTCCTGCACCCGGAGATGAACTGAGCACAACAGAAATGGAACATTCTGCAAAACTGAGTTTGGGGCTCAGATGTTTCCTTCTTCTGCTCCAGGTGTGCTCCTGATGGGAGGGTGAGACCCCACTGGGACCACAGAGCTGGTGAAGCCTCCCAGTAGGGCCAGAATTCCAGTCTTTTACCAGAGCAATTTGGTCAATCTATCCCACTTTCTCTGTGCTGTCTCTTACACTTCACATGCTCAGCTTTTCCTGCTGTTATTTCAGTTTATCAAACCTCCCCTTATTTGTGGTTTTATTTTTCCCTTCTAGGGTACCCAAGACACAGAAGTTCAGACCATCTTGGCTTTCAGTTTCAGTCCTTCTAGTTTAACAATTTACTGGGAGCTTTCATTATAAGTGACCAAGGCATTTTAGGGGAAACAGTAAAGGCAAATGTCAATCTATTATGCGTATTTTGTAGCATGCAGAAACCACAGCTGAGACTTGTGTATACAAGGTACTCGCAGAGGAGTAAGCAACTGTTTCCCCAATAGGCTTACAGTATAAGCAGGAAAAGGTCAATTAATATTAAGAAATGCTGAGAAAAAGGAAATAGCTGATGTAAATTTGACAAGGACCATACAGGCATCCAGTGGCAGGAATGGGAATGTCTGCAAGTCCCAACCCAACATCCTGAGCTCAAGACTGTCCCTTTGCCAGCAGGATCCTCACATAGCGCGTCACTGACTTTGTAACGTTGTTCAAAATTGTGAGTCCAGTGACAAACCACAGAAAACAACTGTACAGCTGAAGGTAATCTTCTGGTGAGTCTAGGTCTGAAGCTTATCAGATGGTGTCAGACATCAGCAGAAAAAAGCCATTTCTTGCTGGAAAAAAAAACTGTTTTAGACTGAGTGCTTTGGACAGATACAAACTTACTGAATATCAGAAAAGGGATTTGGGCGCTGAGCTTAGGGTCTGAATGAATAAAATTGCCTGCCAGGAGAATCAAAGCTGAGGTGTCTTTTTCCACTTCACCTTCCTTCACATTCCACTCTATTACACTGCTTGGAAAGAAGGTAAGTCACCACTTATATGCAAACTATGGGTAAAAGGGGAAAAAAATAGAAATCTACCAATATTCCCTTACTATATTAAGGAGATAGCGCATTCTTTAGAGTGATGCATCTCGATCTGCCTGAAAAGAGGAATCAACGGCAACAAAATGAGAGGTGTGGGGAGAGATGTAACCCAGGCAAAACAGAAAATGGTTTGTACAGTGATTACCTTGCAAAAACACAGCATGTTTAACAAAATTTGTTGCTGCCTCTCAGAAGAACACCTTTGTCTCCATAAATGCATTGAACTACTTTAATGGTATTGATTTAGGTCGAAGTGTACAAACCTTCCGATGTGGAGACATTTATTATTGTTGCTATAAAGAGGCTTTATTTCAAATGCAGAAATCTGGAAAGGAGAGTAAGTAAGTTTTCTATATAGCTGTATACAGTCTGGAGATTATTGTGGTATTGATATTTACGTTAAGCTCTCCTTTCCTAAAAAGGAGAGGGGGAAAAAAAGAGCTTGAACTAAAGTAGCTAAAACACTACTCAAAAAAGTTAAACCACTACACAACTAGGACTAACTGCAGACTTTTTTCCTATTTTTCAAAGTGCCAATTCTGCTAATATTAACACAAAAGATTTTAAACTGTTGTGGTTCAAGAGTGAATATGTCTTCTGTTCAGGTGTCCCAATGCGAGGCTCATAGCTCCTGACAGTAGACTCTGCCAGTGAAGCAGCCTGGCAGCCCCACTGACCGTCCGAGTTGTATCCACTTACACATGAGAACGAGACCCTTCAGTCTAGCATAGTAATTTAGAAGAGACTTTAAAGGTTGGTTTCAAGAGACACATATATATTGCCTTGCTGATTATCAGATTAAGCATCTCCCACTGTAACTCAGTCTTTTCCTCTGGCTTTGTCCTCTATCTCTCACGAGCACATAGGGCTTGTCCCATCAGCTCATGAAGACTATTTGCAGAAGTGAGAGCTGTCTGTAAGAGAACAGTAGGTGGTTCAGACCCCAACACATTTACAGAAGGAGATGAGTGTTTAATGGGTAGGAGTGTATCTTTGCGACTTGGGAAAAATAGAATAAATAATATATCCCTGAACCAAAATCTCATTTTCAGCCAGAGAACCACTAAACTGTTTCATAAGACTCTCTAGGATTATAATAAGCAAGATTCAGAATACATCCCAGGGATTCTTCCTTACAAATAAATAAGCCAGATGAACATGCTGTGCCACACTTCAATTCATAAAGAGAACCAGAGGGCAGACTGTAAACAGAAGGAAATTGCAAGAAGCCCAATGAAATGCAATTCTGATCTCATACCATCAGCTGGACTAGGCAACAGGGATAAATAAAGTCACAGACTTCTATATTTATGATTCTTTATTGTTGCGGAGCTCTCCTCAGAACAAAAGTGAGTCTGGAAGGGAGGCGGTCGTGCTCTTTTCAAATGACAAATTTTAAGAAAGGAGAACCATATGGTTTTGAGTTGGCTCAACTGTGGCAGCCAGGAAACTAATCCACAGATTTATTAGAGCTGGCATACGTAACAGAGTGGCAATGCTCCTTTCATGTGCTGCCAAGAAACCCTCTGTGGTGCAGAGCTTTACCTTGAGCAGCAATTGCTTACTGGGCATATGGGTCTTATTTTTGCAAATGGGAGTGGAAGAGAGTCAATTTGCAAATCAAATTGGAATTCTCTTCCTCCTGCCACTCCAATTTACTACACAGACTTTATTCATTGTTGAAGGAGCCTGGATTTCTGCCTCTTCTTTCTCTAATGAACTTGTTCTCTTGATTTAGGACATCCAAATGGGAGCAATATGATGAGGAGAGAATAAACCATTTAAATCATTGTCACTGGCTAGATAAAGTTATTGCAATAAATACTTTACCTAGTAGCTTATAATGTTGTGCCCACTTGCTGGAAGACCTCCAGCTATAGTCATTAGAGTCCCTGACATCCTGATTTTTCTCAAAAAAGTCATATGAAAATGGAGAATGGCATATCAGAGTCAGTAATGTGTCTGAGGGATATATATGATCATCTGCTAGATAGTTTTTTCATTTGGGCTATGGAGTATGCAATAAAAAAATCTCAAGTATCCTTTGGGCATATTCAAAGAAGGGTTTTTAGAGTTCCTGTGGGCTTACTTGGAAAGAGGTATCAAAGGCTTGACTTCTGAAGAGAGATAAGGTGGCAGGGGGTGATTGATAGAGGAACTGCCACCCCTTACAAGTGCAAATGGAAACATGATCAGGGTTTGGAATCAGCCCGGTTCACCTGGGGAATGCTCAATGTTGCCTCTGAGATCTGCAGAGAGGCGTGGAAAATTTCAGGGGGAAACAGATGCTACGGCACTGTTAAATCTATTTCAAAGATTTCCTCTAAGCAACAGTTAGAGACGCCAAGAAATTTATATAATTTCTCTGGGAAGCTGTGCATGAAAACCACGTTGATCTATTTTACAGTAGATACAGCACTACTTTCTTCAGCAAAATAATAGAATAACAAAGGAAACTGGAAATGCTTTGCTTATTAAGATCAACCATTGATCTTCCTGCAAACCTACTATCAGAGACCAGACACATCAGAGAAAGACAAGAATGACCGTACATGGGCAGTTCTATAATATACCTCTGCCAGCTCATCTTCGTGCCCAGTACCCAAGGGTATAAGTCTAGAAACCTCAGCGTACCCATTAACAGCAATAACCCATGAATATAACAGCTCCATCAGTCCCTGATGCTAAACTGTAGAAGTCTGCAATGAGTTAAGTGAATAAATCATTACGCTTTTAAAGGTTAGACTTTGCCATCTTTCTCTGCAAAATGATTCCTCTGTGAAGCTAAGCATTGCTCTCAACACAAAAATATTATTGAAGAGGTTAAATTGCCTTCTGAAGACTATGTTAAATCTGAAGATGGCGTTCAGATCAATAAAGTGAGTTCAAAGCACTCAGCAAAGACAGCCCAATCTATAGAGAGTCCCATAGGTTACCCAAGCCTGCTATTTCCTTATTTTACTAGGTGTTATAAAACAGGTCAGAAAAAGACTTCTCTTCAGCAAGTAATTCAGATAGTCACAGCTCCCTCCTTTCATTACTTGCTACAGGTAAAAATATGGAAATATATATTCCAATGTGAACTCAAAGGAATATATCATGTTCATATCTAATCATATTTATATATCATATATAAAAGAAACAAATATAAAGAGATGCTTGAAGCTAGAGGTCTCCAGCATTCAAACAGGTGTAAAGGGGTGCTTTGATTTTTGTCTGCCAAAGCTACAACATTCAACACACATAACAACACAGAACTAATTGCAGACAAATGCCCTGGTTTTTATTCTCTCCTAGTGAAGAACCAAC
Organism: Apaloderma vittatum; assembly: GCF_000703405.1. NCBI lineage: Eukaryota > Metazoa > Chordata > Aves > Trogoniformes > Trogonidae > Apaloderma > Apaloderma vittatum. Next base: position 13,293 of record NW_009705566.1, on the reverse strand, counting down.
TTTGGGTCGACACCTCAGCAGGAGTCAGTTTCCATTTGTCTGACAGGGAGTGAGGAAAGAGATGCATTTTCATACCTGAAGAATCTCATTACTGTGTTGAATTGCCCATAGGTAAAACTGTGTATATTTTTCATTCTGCCTACTGAAGAGGCAATAAAGCACATATATGCATGTACAGACAGTGAAAAATTAATTACAGAGGAATAATTCCTTATTTTACAGTCTTAACTTATCACCTTGATACAGCTGGTGGGAAAAATTCTTCATTTAGAAAGAAACACTTACATACAAATATAGAAATCTATATATTTGCGCCATTGAACTGAAGCGCCATAAAGGAAGATTTCCATCATTCACCTAATGAAATTAAGGTTTCTTTGACCATATAAATGATTTTATTTCAAGAGGTGGTTTTTCAAAGCAAGTATCTATAACAGTCATAGGCCACATATGTCTGAATTTGTCTGCAATTTCTACTATGAAGATTATGAACACTGAATGATAAAAAATCCAGATAGCTCTCAGAATAACTCTGCTCACTGTGCAGAAAAAGAGAAGTAGAAAATAGTCAGTTATATCTGTACTACATTGCTGAAAAGCAGCACATGAACTAACACTGGCCCACAGTAGCCCTAATGCCATGTCCTCATCTGAAAGATGCAGAACAAAGCCAGTCTGATAAAACCCCAAGCAAAGGGGCATCTATTCATGAGTGAGATACAGACACTGCTATGTGTCCTTTGAAATTGCTTATAGGTTGATGAAACAAGAACCTTTCACATTCCCAGGCATCAGTTAATATGCCTCCCTCTCTGAACTAATTAATTAAATCATTTGGAATTCAGAATGTGATTCTAACCAAAATAAGATCACCATCTAATGAAAGGAACAAATTACCTTGTACATGCAAACAGTGGGGTCTCATTCCTTCTGCCATAAAGTGGTCTCTAAAGAATCATAAAATCATAGAATTGTTGGGACTGCAAGGGACTTTAAAGATCATCTAGTTCTAACTCCCTGCCATGGGCAGGGACATCCCCCACTAGATCAGGCTGCCCAGAGCCCCATCCAGCCTGGCCTTAAAAACTTCCAGGGATGGGGCTTCCACCCCCTCTCTGGGCAGCCTGTGCCAGAGTCTCACCACCCTCCTGGGGAAGAACTTCTTCCTAACCTCCAATCTGAACCGACCCATCTGTCGCTTCAATCCATTCCCTCTAGTCCTGTCACTACCTGACATCCTAACAAGCCCCTCACCAGCTTTCTTGCAGCCCCCTTGAGATACTGGAAGGGCACAGTAAGGTCGCCTTGGAGCCTTCTCTTCTGCAGACTGAACAGCCCCAACTCTCTCAGTCTGTCTTCACAGGAGAGGTGCTCCAACCCTCTGAGCATCCTCATGGCCCTTCTCTGGACACGCTCCAGCATGTCCAGATCTTCCTTGTGCTGTGGGCTCCAGAACTGGACGCAGGACTCCAGGTGGGATCTCACAAGAGTGGAGAAGAGGGGAAGAATCACCTCCTGCAACCTGCTGGCCATGCACCTCTTGATGCAGCCCAGAAGAGGCTCTCCTACCCTTTCCTCGCCTACACCTGCAGTGAAGGAACAGTTCCCCTCCATTTATATGGTGTAAGCGAGAAATGGCTCTTTGCTGCCCATGCTTGGCCGTTGACTAATGGGACTTCTTGCTGCCTACCTCATCCCACCCCACTCTGTGTCTCCACTGCAACTACTGAGGAGTTCATCAGATGTGGAGAGCACTGAGCTGGTGGGAATGTCCTGCACCAGTACGCAAGAGAGCTGACCTGGGTTTTATATATGGACAGCGTCACTATGGGTTTCCATCAGGGCTGGAAGAGGAGGAAGAAGGTCTGTCTGCCCAGCTCCAGCACTGCCTCCTGCAGTGGTCATCAACTGCAAAACCCAATGGACTTCACATTTAAGCAGGCATGGAATTATTCCGGCATATATAGCTATAAGTCAATTCTGCTAACTGCTAAGCATAGATCTTCAAAACAGCTAAGCAAGAAATAGTTAGTGCTAGAGACACTAAATACAGTATTTTAATTGCAACCTTTTGAACTCTCTAAAAATGTCAGATATGAGTCTTTCAAATGTTATAGCGTGAGGAAACAATTTAGATACCTCATTTTAATGAACTATTTTTAAAAAAAAAAGAGCTCGCATATCTCATAATTTCAATCTTTTAAACGTAAAGATGTTTGCAAAAACAAAACAAAACAAAACCAAACCCATTTGAGGCTTCCAAAAGACTTTTATCCTCTGCTCAATCCATGTTTAAAATGAAACGGCTTATTTCAGTCCACCAAGTCCACATTTCACTCTGACAGTAAAAGAAAATAGCTTCCCTCCATACCCTCCAAACATGTCTTCCACTGCTGGTTGTAATCCATAATCAAAATGAATGACAGATCACACAGCAGGATTTTTGTTTGCAGATTTCTGAAATCAGTAACGGTATCTTAACATCTCTCATCTGTATCACTTTGTCCCCAGACCTATTTGCTTGTTACAAACAGGCCTGAACACCCTGATTTAACAGATTGCTGAGCTCTCCTGTTCACTTCTGTGTTCATTAATCTTCATAAAATAATATGGCAACAAGAATTGCTGGAGTTCTCGCTGTACTACCTGCTGCACTCTGGGCTCTAGTGAATAAATGGAGAGTATCTAATATGTGGAAAGAAAGGTTTAAGTCTGTATTCTTTTATACGTTGGAGTGTCTACAGCCTCTCCCCCTATGGAAATGCAAAGCTTTGTACAGACTAATTTGTTATGCAGTGCACGTTCAGCAGGACCGTAAGAAGGCACGTTGCAGAGGAATTAAAACAATGAGGTTACAGGTAGCACAGTACTTTGTGAAATGTGTACATCAGCTTATGCCATATGGCGAAATTTTGTTTTTTCTAGGAAATAGTTGCGTCTAACATATTTCCGAAGGGATTCTCAAAAAGTATAATTTTTAGGTCAGTGAAAAGCTCGTTCTGTTCAGTCTTTAAGAAGAGCAACAGCATCTGTAGTCTGCAAAACTTGATCCTGAACACAGGTACGACACATTTGACATGAATTGAGAGATTCACCTACAGCTGGAAGCCCAGAAGGAACCCGATCAACTGGCTTCATGCCCTGCATCGCAAGAGTGGCACAACTGCCAGTGTGAGCCCCAGGAGGATGCTCTCCAAAGGGAACCAGAGTGTCTGTGTGTGCTCTGAGCAGGCTGCCAAAGACAGGGCTCTCACTCTGCATCTGAAGCACAAGCTTGGTTGGCCTCAGCACGTCACCTCCCTCTTTGCTTATTGTGTCACAGGACGTTTGAGGTGTGAAGGCACCTCTGCAAATGATCTCGCCCAACCTGCTCTTCGAAACAGGGTCACCTACAGTAAGTTTTTCAGGGACGTGTCCTGTTTGGTTTTGATTATCTCCAAGAATGGAGACTTCATAACGTTTCTGGGTAACCTGTGTCAGTGCTCAGTCACCTCCACAGAAAATTTTTTGTCTTACATCTGAACAGAATGTCCTGTGTTTCAGTTTGTTCCCATTGCCTTCTCCTGTCAGGTGGAACCATGGAGAGGACTTGGCTCCCTCTTCTCAGTCCCTCCCATCAGATCTTTACACTTACTAATAAGACCCCCCTCTGAGCCTTCTCTTCCTCCAGCTGAATAGTCCCATCTCTCTCAGCCTTTCCTCACACAAAAGGTGCTCCAGTACCTTCACTATCTTCAAAGTCCTTTACTGGACCCATTCCAGTATGTCCATGTCTCTCTCATGCTGGGGAGCCCAGAACTGGGCACAGCACCCCACATGTGTCTCCCTCGTTCTGAGCAGAGGGGAAGGATCACCTCCCTTGACGTGCTCGTAATTCTGCCCAATGTGGCCCAGAAGACTTCTGGCCTGCTTTGCTGCAAGGTCACATTGCTGGTCCATGGTCATCTTGGTGTCCACCAGGACCCTCCTTTTCTGCACAGCTGTTTTCCAGCTGCTCAGCTGTAACTTGTACTGGCATGCGGGGTTATTCTTCCCCATGTACAGGACTTCGCATGTCACTTGGCTGAGTGTCACGATGCTCCTGTCAGCCCATCTCTCCAAACTGTTGAACTCCCTCTGAATGGCAGGACAACCCATAGCGGGTATTGACCACTTCTCCCGGTTTTCTGTTGTCTCATTTCGACCACTTTGAAACCTCAGTAGCCCTGGGAAAAATACTAACTATCTGATGTGGTTTGCATTTTTAGAGTGGGCAAAGGGCAGTTCTTACAGGGTATAGCAGGAGTTTTATGAGCCTGAAAGACTAGGTGAGCAAAATGTGGCAACACTAGAGATGAAGGGAAAGTTTCAACAATATATTAGCAGTAAAGTGACATGTCTTTTGTCCTAGTTTAGAGAGAGCAGTCTTCATAGACTAAGTTAAATACAGATTTTTTTACACAAGAAATATTGCTCTGGGACATAAATTATACTGACTCTCCGTATTGACAGGAGGTAACAAGAGATGTGAAAAAGCACCAGCTAGCAGTGCCTTGTGTAAGAGAAATTACGTATTGAACTATATTGGACATGTCCTAGATGGTAGGGAGATAAAGACAACTTCCATGATATCCATCAGACCACTCACATACTCCCACATGTAAATGTGGCTGTTATCTACCTTCCTTTTAATTAGAAATGCACTTCAAATTCATTCATCCTAAAAAGGCACATAAAATGTGCCTTTATGGACAGCTGTGTTGTCCATAAAGGGAGGGAAAAGCAACTGGTTCAGGTGGAGAAAACTAAGACTGGCTGGAATAGAAAGGCTGAGACTTCTCCAAGAACTGCTAAGCACTCAGTGGCTCTGGCCCAGCATGAGTGACACCTTGCTAAGACAACAATTTAGATAAGGACGTTATAATTTTGAAATATATGTTCTATGAAATTTCCTCGTTAATGAATGGCACTGTGCCTTGTGAGAGCTGACAGGCCACCTGCTGCCCCTCAAACACTGGAGATGAAAGTATCGAACTGAATTCAGACTTGTTGAGGTGATGCCAAAGGACCACAGCCTACAGTCCTTAACCATGGCGGAAAAGGAACCTGCATTTCCAGCTGAGGCTGATGGCAACTCGGAAGCTCATACCTAAGCGAGAAGAGCAAAAGGAGAGAAGAGGAGGAAAAGATGCAATACTTGAAAGTGAAGTAGAGAAGGATGGTGCATCTGCAAGAGCTGCTGCATATCCCCCACTTGAGTGTCATACCTGAGAAAGAATTTTCATCTTTTATGCAAACACTGAAAAGGGATATTTCATTGCTTTTAATTTTTTTAAAAGACGTACTAAAAGGACAAATACAGCTGAAACTGCTGCTTTTTTGAACAAGGAAGAAAAGTTTTGATTTTTACAGCTTTACTATAAGCTGCTTTGATATGAAATCGCTGATCAATAATAAACATCACAGGGAACAGAATCTTTCCTACTGCTGCTCATTGTGAAAGATGATGAGAACTGATTGAGCTTGCCCTTCTCAGTAAATATCTTACATCTGCACACATGCTGAAAATCAGACATCTTGTGGTTTTAAATTTTTTGGATACACAAAGTTGGGATTCTCAAGCTTGTTTAGGGCAGATCTTAGGCCACTGGAATGGAGACATTTTGCATTTCAAAACCTTCTGCAATTTTAATTTTTTTTGTTGCCTTTTAGGTAAATCACAAACAACCAGATGATTATCGTATTTCTGATTATTACTCCCTCCCAACATTTCCTTCTTCTCAAGCCCACATTTACTCTGTACCTTCTTCAGGGTATACCTCGCTTGTTTGAACAAATTTAATTAGCAAATGTCAATAAGTATATATGTGTTCACTGTAACAATGGATAATCACTGTGCTTTCCTTGGAGCATCAATGTGCTTGGGGTGAGAACAAGAAGTTGTACGCTCTTAAATGTGAAGATTTGGGAATGGATCCATTAAAAATGAATAAATTCTGGGATACATAAAGATTTTCTTCCTAGGAAAACTGTAGTTCTATGAAATGTGTCCACTTCAGTCTTTATACAATTTTATCATCAAGATCTTGTGTAATTCTAAACTCAGATTAGTAGAGCACTTAGCTTCCATGTCTGTGCTTACACGAGACCACCAACAAGCATTTTTTGAAGGATCTGGTTGTGGGAGAAGTAGTTACTATGTTTTCTCCCCCACACCCTATGAAGCAATAAAAATTTGTCGTGCAGAACAGATGAACAGAGATGACAGATTTAGGAAGGACTTACAGAAGAAGAAAGCAAAAGCAGAGACACACAAAGCTTTGAGCAGAAGAGGAAAGAAACCACATGGTTTTGTAGCTAAAGGGTAGATTTGAGGGGACTGCACTAAGCGGTGAACACACAAAATATCTTGTGCCACCAAAGAGATTCCCATACAAACTGCCAAAATATGCCCCAGGAAGGAAGGAGGGAAAGGCATTGAAACATGTGGAAGGCTGCCTTCTCTAGATCCAGGTCTGTCTCTGGAGATCAACAAAAACAAGTAGAGCCCTCGATGAGTGGATCATGCAACAAGTTTCTTGTCCCCGGAGCAGGGCTTGGGCATTCAGCGTCCTTAGTTTGTGAAGGAAAAAAGCAAAGGCTGAGGGTGTGAATGAAAGTTTCATTTCAACAAAAGCTCTTTGATATCAAATATCACAGACCAGGGGAAAAAAAAAATAGAAAGGGAAAAAAGAAAATGGGAGGGAGAGCAGACAAAAGCAGGGGAACGGATGAAGTCTCGATGTGAATTTTGCAGCTGAAAAGCATCTTTAAAGCACTTCTCTGATCTTCCACTTATTACGTAGCACGTGGCAGGATGATAGAGTACGCCTCTGCTGTTTTAACCTACACCCACTGCCCCAGGAATGCGCTTCATATCGAAGGTTACCTGTAAATGCCAAATTCTCCTTTGACAGAGGCCAGTGGGTTGGAGGAGAGTATCAGCAACATGAAGTCAGTCCAGACCCTCTTGGAGGGGCCCACGGGATCTGATGTGCAGTGCCTTGTATTTCACCCTCACTGATTTACAAGAAGGTGTTGCCGTGACTGCACAGCCCTTCATTGAGCTTATGAACTTTAGAGACTTGGAGTCCATTGCACAGATCAAAAAAATATTTACTCCAGTGAAAATAGATTGTCTTGGCGCTGAAACTGCAGCACATTACCTGCAGCCTGAAACTGCATCCCATTTACCCCTTCATCTCTGTCTTTGTTTTATTGCAGTTAAGATGGTCAAAAGTGCCTGCTTGTTGTCCCATAATTTGCAGTTCTTCAGCTGAAAACAATGAAGAAAACTCCCCAGACTTCTTATCTCTACTGATGGGTAGGGACAGGAGACAAAAAAATGGTCATTTTATGTACAGAAAAAGATCTTTAAAAAAATCAGAACTCTTCTAAGGAGTGCTACTACTAATACTACCCGTATCTCCTAAAGCTCACAGTCAAGCCTGAACTGCGGATTCATTTAATTTTCATGTTTACTACTAGTATCCCAGACAAACTTGTACGCTCTCAGTAAAGAAAAACAGCAGAGGAGAAAAGCTTATAAAATGTTTTGAAAGGACAGTATTTGAGAGATTAGCAGAAAACTTTGTGTTTTTTTCCAAAATGAAAGGTGTATTTCCACATATTTTCCAGATACAAATCAATAATTTGTCTATTTGAATATTGATAACTTTGATATTTCCTGCAATCCCAGTTCTTGATAAACACAAGTGTGATTTTTTCTCTTTTAATGAAAATCAAAATTTTTTGCTGAAGGTGACAGAGGACGCTTTCAGGCAAAAGTTCTTGGTGAGAAATCAGCTCTAACTTTTTTAACTAACAAGACCAGAAGCCTTGTGAGGCACATACAAAGAGAGTATCAGAAGATTCAAAGTAGTTATGCTGCTGTATGGTAGCAGAGGACATGAATTAAATCCTTGAAGGGGAAAAAACTACACTTTGAAATTACAGCAAGATATACTCAGGTTGTTGACAAATTAAAATACCTTCTCACAACTCACAAATAGAACAAATCTTTTAACAAGTGTTAAAAATTAATAGGAAGAGCAGAAAACGAGATCAAAGCTAACATAGATGCTTCAGAAAACTGTCAAAGCGTCAACAGAAGAAATCTTTCGGCTTTAGTTTGTAAGAAGAGACCAGAAAAAGTATTTCCCCTTTGGTGGAATGAAATGGGTTTAAATCGAATAGAAGAGAATTTGATATAAAATATCTATAGGAAAAGAAATCTCTTAATTCGCCTCCTTCTGGGAAAAACTTGTCTGATCTGAAATCAAAAGTTGTGATCTGATCATTCACTTTCTCACATAAAAAGTATCCAATTGCCTTCACCACTGAATAAAGAGGGTATATGAAATCCTTTAGGTGAGGATACACATGCAGAATATGCATTCACAACTGCAGAATTATCGCACCAGGTCCCAATGATTTCAGAAAGAAGTTATCCTAGCTGCAGGTCCCACCTTCTAGGCTCCTCAAGACAGATTTTCATCATATTTACTCCAGTATAAACTTTCTGGCACAGACTTGTGCTTGTCATTATGTTGATTTATTTGACTTCCAACATGGTTGGGTGATGGGTGTCATGAGCCAGCACTAACACTCCATTACTGCTGATGGATGGAGTTCCCTTCTTGCCACCTTCAAAGGAAAGGCTCCTCAGAGAGTGGACCAGGTTAGCAATTCTTGGAGATAAGGACTGATGGTTACAGTGATGTACTTTTGAACAGCATAACTCAGGCTTCAGAAATGCAATGAGGAAGAGGGAGGAATTCTTCATCCCTTCAAAGCAAACCTCCACCAACCCTCAGAAATCTAAGAACGTGCAAAAAAAGTGTTGCTGATGTTGCAGCTACAGGTCATGTAACACCAGACACCGAGAGAAACCTCTGTGACAACTGTGGAGACTTCAGAGGTTATATCTGGGTCAGACAGGGATTCACATGGAGTTCAAACACTTTCACAGTCCTACAGAAATCCAGATGTCAGGTATTGGTCTAAGGTAGCTGTGTGGGCAGATGTCTCCAATGGGAGACTTGTCCCATTTTCAGACAAATGTCTAAAAATAGGGGACCAGTCGCCCTCTCTTGCTCTCCCCTCCCATAAGCAGAGTCCTCCATCAAACTAAAGTCAAAGTCTTAACTACTGAGAACCTGACGCTGGAAGAGAGGAATCTCGCCCCACACAAATTGGTTGCCCAAGGTCACGTAAGCAGCTCATTGCAAAGACGGTTCCTAAATTCAAGTTTCGCTCAGGCACTTCTTCGTCACCGTTCCCCGGCAACAAGATAGGACACAGCTTCAGAGCTTGCATTTAGCCTTGAAGCCTTTGCATGCATGGCTGGCAGAGAGACCCACACAGCCTGTGTGCGATATGGAGACAAGCCTGAGAAAAATGAGAGTGGGTCACAGAACATATCTGTAATTGCCCTAAGTGTAAAACAAAAGGAAAAAGAAAAAGAAAGAGAGAAAGAGAAAGAAAGAAAGAGGAAGAAAATGAAAAAGAAGGAAAAAAGAAAAAGAAAAAGAAAAAGAAAAAGAAAAAGAAAAAGAAAAAGAAAAAGAAAAAGAAAAAGAAAAAGAAAAAGAAAAAGAAAAAAAGAAAAAAAGAAAAAGAAAAAGCTTGGTTTATCTAAATCTTTCACAGCTCACAGTACAGCAGCTAGATTTTATTTTAGGTCCACACTGCCAACAAGTATCATTTTGATTTGTATGAGCAGAATGAAGATAATTAAACTTCCAAAGAGCCAGAATTTTGTAAAAATATCTATGGCCTTATTTAGCAGCGTACAATGTTTTTAAAGAAAAAGATTTAGCTTTCATCTTCCAGTCAAAGGACACTTTTTTTTTCCTACCACAGTTATTGGCTTTTCTCTATTTTAAGACCACTAGGGAAAAGAAAATTCCAGGGAGCTAAGAGCTGTCCAACATCTTTCAAGATGTGCTGAAAAGGTAAGAGTTGCTATCTCTCTCCAAGCAAGCACCAGTAATATACTGTTGAGTCTGTGTCTCTTGGAGAGTTTGACACAGTCTAGCTCCAGTGAACCACTTCTGATTTACACCAGTATTAAAAAGGGGAGGTGGAAAAAGAAGTCAGACATTGTAAATCTTTTCTCTGAGTGACATTTTGAAGGGCTCGTACATCACTTTGAAACTAAGGTCTGGACTCACAATACACATGACCTAAAGAATGGCTTATATGCCCCAAAGCCTCATGTCTTTCCCTCAGATATCGTTTGCTTTAGTAGAAGATATTAACTCTTCCTGCAAAGCCTGTCTCAATGGACTCACAAAGGCATTTAGAAGCCGAAGTCCCATTGACTGTAAGGATAACACCTCCAGGATATTTACGTAATACAATCCACTAATATCAAAGGGACAACAGTTTCATGAGCTGTACAGCAATTTAACAGCCTGATTTTCTTTGAGCATCAAGGGAATAAGGTTTCTAAATCATTTGTGAAAGCACAAGCCTTTATAGTTCATTATTTATACTGCAGAAAAGAAGCAAGAGTCAGCAGTCCATGATCTGGCCATGCAAAGACAAAGCTGTGAGCGTTAGAAGAGCATTAGTTCATCATCATGCACTCAGCAGCTCTGCCAGGGTCCCTGAATAAGGCACGAGATGAAGCTTTTTTTACTCAATGCAATATATTCCAGTTTCCCCTTGTGTTGGAGGCAGAATAATAAACTAAGTGTAATTCCAGCCTGGCCTAGCACATTCATTTTTTATACAACAACATCAGATTCTTTGTCCATTTGCAACACAAGACTTCCCCACAGCTGAGCAGTTCATACAGATCAGAAAACGAAGGCAACACCTCAGCAAAGCGGCTTTTCCGGATCTCCATTTTCCAGCTTTAATTTACCGTGCTTGGCACACTTAGGTAAGTCTCACTGGGCTGCAGTAAGGCTGCTGAGCATCCACCCATTCAGCAGCACTGTGTAAGTCCTCAGTTGTGAATCTGCTTTTGGGCAGAATGTCTGCTTTAGGCTGAGACTTTGACATCCAGGTTGGTCATATGGATACTATTAAAGAAAGATAAAAAGTTGCAGGACCTCTTTCAACACAACACAAGCAGTACTATATTAAGCAGTGCTGTAATAATGTGCAGTTTTAGTGAGTTAATAGTGGAGAAAGAACTTTCAGTCTGGTAATCTTATCAATGACAGGGTCTATGTCATCTAAGATTACACATCCACAGCATGGGTCTGAGCATCTCAGCAAATTGTCTGAGACTCCTATCACAGCATTTGAAGACTATTCAACTGAGCTTAGGGTGAAACTTATCTATCCACACTTAGGCTGCCCTGACAAGAGTCTGTATTTGAACAGCTCTATTTCTGTTATAAAGGGACTCTAGGCTCACTTAGATTTATATCCTACAGGCACTGCAATATTTCAGATGAATCCCAACCAAGCATTCTAAACAACTTAAGTCTGACTTACTGTATACAGAAAAGGATTAAACTTATCCACTTTGAATCACCCAGTGTAAGATCAAGGTGAGGAGAGCGTTAAGTCGTCAATGGTGATAGACTTCAACAACATAACCATGTATGGCTTTAAACCCAGAAAAATCCACCAGCTCAGAAGCACCAGCATGATCAGAAGACACCGTGTCAACGTATCGACACATCAGCACTGAAATTTGACGTTAAAATGGGACTTAGGGGAACAGTTATCTCAGTCAGTTGAGCGTGGCACTAACAACCCCAATGTCGTGGGTTAGATTCCTGTTCATTCTCCATGTATTGCCTGACCTAGTCAAGAGGGGGCGTCCCTGTCCATGACAAGGAGGCTGGATTAAGATGATCTCTAAGGTCCCTTCCAGTCTAAGCCATTCTATGATTCTATGATTCTATGACTGGAATTATCCATTACCTCTAACTCAGACCTGAGGCTGATACACTGTACTTGACCAGATGTCATGTTCAAGCTCAGAAGGTTTATCTAGCAATGATGATAAAACTACTGATCTGCTGGTGACAACTTTACTGATCCCTAAAACTGCATTAGCCTGCTGAAATATTAAAGATAATAGTCACAGCTCCAACACAACATACCATTATATGGTGATTCAGAGACTGAAAGCATAACTAATTATAGACTGAATTTTGCAGCAAATACATTGGTAGGGCTTGAGACAATATTTAAAGGCATGTGTGGGCAGCTACAAAATACTTCCAGAAACCTGAACAAAGACTCTGCAGAGGATTATAAAACTAAGTCTTTGAAGAGCAGAAGTAGCGTGTTAGCCGTGTCCTTTCCTCAAACCATATTACTACACTGTCACTTACTTAGCAATGGATTAAAGTCTTTGTGCTGGAATCCTATTAGTGGCTAACACCAACACAATACGAATTCTGTGTCTTGGAGGTGCGAAGTTGTGGCCATGTCCTACTTGTAGCATTGGTAGAGATGATAGGAAATAATTATTTTAAAGGCGCCATGAAGTTAGAACTTCACAGCATAATTTTTAAAGCGTGTCTCTTGCTACTACTTTTCTGTCATGTATTTTTCTTGTTACTAATAGCCTCTGTTTTCACAGCTAATAAACACACACATAGAAAAGTGTTAATGCCAGGAAAGAGGGCAGTGAGAGTCACTTGTACCTGTCCACAAAGGCTGGGTTGTGTTGTTGGGTGCAATCTCCTTTCATCCTTTCTGGGGAAGGGTTAGCATTTGGCTGCCCTGCTCCAGTGTGGGACTAAGCCTTAGAAACATCCCTTTATTCAGTGTTTTTTCCCTTAGATGTAAACTGCATCCTTTGTGCCCACAGTCCATAATTTCCCCTTCCCATTTACTCCTATACATAGTAGAATGAGAAAATATAGAAAAGCAATCCTTATTCCCTAAGTCTAAGCTGTGGCAGACCTACTCTATGTGGTTGTGTAGAATCAGGATACCATCTCACCCTGAATTGTCACAGGGATTCAGGCAGACCTACTCTATGTGGTTGTGTAGAATCGGGATGCCATCTCACCCTGAATTGTCACAGGGATTCGGAGGTGTGCATCAATATTGATCTGACAGAAGGGCTCTAATATCTTGTACTGGGCCTCAGGATTCAGGTCTGAGCCTCAATCCAGACTGATTCATGACGTGCAGAACTGGATTCATGAAGGGCAGATCCTGGATCCATGAAGGGCAGATCCTACTTGACAAATCTAATCTCTTTCTATAACAAGGTGACCTGCTTAGTGGATGAGGGAAAGGCTGTCGACGTAGTTTACCTGGACTTCAGTAAGGCCTTTGACACCGTCCCTC
>NW_009705565.1:31686-60875 GCF_000703405.1 Apaloderma vittatum | reverse complement strand
CTTGTCACTGGTCTCCATGTAGACATTGAACCATTGACCGCAACTCTTTGAGAGTGACCATGCAGCCAGTTCTTTATCCACCGAGTGGTCCATCTATCAAATCCATGTCTCTCCGTTTTAGAGACAAGGATGTCATGTGGGACAGTGTCAAACACCTTGCACGATCCAGGAAAATGACATTGGTTACTTTTCCCACGTCACCCAGCGCTGTAGCTTTGTCATAGAAGGTCACTAAATTAGTCAGGCACGACTTACCCCTAGTGAAGCTATGCTGGCTGTCACCAACCACTTGCTTACTTTTTACGTGGCTTAGTACAGCTGCCAGGAGAATCTCCTCTATGATTTTACCTGGCACAGAGGTAAGGCTGACTGGCTATAGTTTCCCGGGTTGTCCTTGGTTCCTTTTTTAAATATGGGGGTTATGTTTGCCGTTTTCCAGTCTGTGGGAACCTCACCAGACTGCCAGGACCTCTCAAATACGATGGCCAGTGGCCTAACAACTTCAGCCGCCAGTTCCTTCAGGACCCATTGATGTATCTCATCAGGTCCCATGGACTTGTGCACCTTCAGGTTCTCTAGGTGTTCCCAGACCTGTTCTGCTTCCAACTCTCTCAGCCTGTTCTTGTATGCCAGATGGTACTACCCCTTCAACTCTTCTGTGCTCTTTCTCTGGATATGTTCCAGTATGTCCCTGCCTCCTTTGTACTGGGGAGCTCATACTTGTACCCAGCACTCCTGATGTGTCTCATGGTGACTGAGCAGAGACAAAAATTCTCCTCGTTCGTCCTGCTGACAATACTTTTTCTAATGTAATCTATGAGATTTTTGGCCCTCTCACCTGCAAGAGGCCATTGCTGGGTCATGTCCAACTTGTCTACCAGGACCTCCAAGTCTCTTTTTGCAAAGCTCCTTTTCAGATGATATGACCCCTCTCCAGGGGCAAGACTTTGTATTTTCCTCCTTTAAACTCCATGGGATCTTGTCAGATCATTTCTCCAGTCTGTCTGGGTCCTTCTGAATGGCAGCACAGCCATTTGATGTATCAACAAATACTCATAGTTTTGTATCATCCTCTGAGATTTTGCTGATGGTGCACTCTGTCCTGATATCTATGTCATTAATGACATATCGACCAGTATTGGCCCAGTATCACCTCTTGGGTAATCTCTTGACTAATCACCTCTTGACTAATCTCCATCTGGATTTTATGGTGATGATCACAAACTTCTAAGCCCAGCCATTCAGCTTCACTGTCCCCTTACCTAGATCATAATTCATCAGTTTGTCTACGAAGATGTTGTGGGAGATGGTGTCCACAGTCTTACTGAAGTCAAAACAGACAATATAATTTACAGACAGTATAATTTACTCTTTCCTCACCCACCAAGCCATCCAACTAATTGCAGAATGCTATCAAGTCTGTCAAGCATGATTTGCTCTTTGTAAATATATGCTCACTGCTCCCAGTCACCTTCTTGTCCTTCATATGCCTGGAAACAGTTTCCAGAATTAGCTGCTGCATCACCTTCCCTGGGATCAAGGTAACTGGCCTGTAGTTCCCGGGGTCCTCCTTCTTGTCCTTCCTGATGTAAAAGAGACATAAGCTGTACCCTATTGTTGAGTCTGAAGTGCACCCTTCCTGTGTTAAAACAAATAGTATATATATGATGACAATGCATAGAATATGATCCTTTAGCTTTGTCCTTAGACACTGCTCAAAAACTGCCCTGGAGTTTGTTTAGCTATTTCTGAAACTGTTGTTCTCAAGCTTTTACCTCGGAAGGCCACTGATGTCAGCCAAGATGCAGGTCATTCCATGAATGCTGTTCAGGGCAAAGCTATCCTTCTGCACACAGACCATAAGGGTTACTCCATGTCCAACCAAACAGCCAAGATCTCGGTCATGCACAGCACCTACCCCCATGAGAGTGGGAGTTCTGGCCCCTGATGCTGCCCCTCCTCTTTGGGGACCTTGCAAGATTCTAGTAGAGCATTATTATTAAAAAAACCCCAAACAAAACAGCTTTAAGAAATGAAGGCTTTCACTGGTAATAGTTCCTATTCATGTGACAAGGGATCATCTCAAATAGCCTCAGAGAGTTTGTGACTGACTCACTGCCTGGACTTCAGTTCTACTGTTAAAAAACCCCAAAGGTTAGTTGTTTAAAATCCACAAAACAAAACTTCTCAAAAATTCTCTGCTGTTTGCATGTATTTTGAAAAATGTATGATTATATTGACAGACTGTAATCTCTGCCTTTATGCTTATTACTCAAAATAACCAAACTAGAAAGCTAATAATCAGCAACTGCTTAAATAGCAGAGGCTGTTTCTGTTTTGCCCTAAGGATTTCTAAGACTTCTTTTTTTCTGGAAGAGCGATCTTTGTTTTGGCAGCCACTTCTTAGAGGGAGGTTGACCTCTGCTTGTTATCACTGTCACTGAAAGGTAGCACGGTTGCCTTTGTTATGGGGAACCAGACTCCCGAAGGGACTCCTGTGTTTGCTCACAACTTCCCTGACCAACACAAGGATATCTCCCAGGTATTAACTCCCCTTAGCTTATCTCCCCTCACATCTAAAATCTAGTTTAGGGAGTGTATGGGAAAGAACATTTCAGAGTGCAGTGACCATTCTCCCTCCTGCTGCATGTGTGGCCAGCAAGTTCTCTCATGGGTGCCTCTGAATCTGCCGCTATTGGGCACACAAAGTCTGTACAGCAATTAGTCTTCTAAACAGTTATGTTAGCTTTTGACTGTGCTGTGACTGAATTCACTTAAAGCTTAAATGTTAAGGCAGGATTAATTTGTCTTGGCTCTTGGTGCTTCACCTTAACCTTACTGTGACCCTCTGTGGCCATACAGCACACTGCAGAAGGTACCTAAAAGTGTTCAGCCCTTTGAATCCGTGGTAAAAGACAACTGTCACTTCTAGCTTTGAAGTTGGTGAGGGTCAGGTGCCAAAGCAAGAATATAAACTTTTGTAAACACAACAGGTCAAGTTCACAGTGTACACAGGACTATATTGCAAACCTCCCATTCTGTTGCATTTTCTTTTCTCTGGGAATTGCATCTATTGAAGAGACTGTAATATGTCATGGTTGTTGTGTTCTGCTTTTAATACCCTCTGCAAGGTACAGTGTTACTGTCAGAAAGGAGGAAGGAACTGAGGAGACTGGTACAATGCTAAGGAGTTACTCTATCAAAGTCTGCCCTAAATCATTTCCATAGTTTTACTCCTTATGGGGGCAGCTAACTGAAATGCAAAGTGTTTTTCTTTCAACAAATTACGTAAAGACAGTAACAATTTTATGTCTTCTGAAGGAGGTGCATACAATTTAACTGTGTAAAACATGTGAAATAGTACTTTGGCCAAACAGGTGGCTGAAAGGTTGTAACTACAAGCCCTTCACTGAGGCTGGACCTGGCAATGTATTGATTTGACAGAGTAGCTCCAAAATATAAATAAATCCCATCCCACTGAACTGTTCACCAATTTCCAACCTGGGTCTGCTAATTTCATTACAGATGAACAAGGTCAGGTTGCCTGGGATACTGAAGGCATCCTGGACAGAGTGGTAAATGGTCCAGCTGTATTTCCTAACACTTAATATATTCTGTTTTCCATTTTCTCCACCCCTATGACTTGGTCCAAATCAAAATGTGTCAATGGAAGTACATCCATCAGCCAAAAGGCTCATGACTGGATCTTTGAGAGAATTTTTACAAATCAGTACTTTCAAAATAGACACTAAGTATATGCCACAAGGAGTCTGAAATATTCTTATGATAACTGATAATCTAAAACAAGGGAAAACTGTAAGGACAAATTCACCATTCAGCATAACATATTTCACTCTGTTAAAAAGGAAAGTTACTTTTTTCCTCTGCAAATGAGGCAATATGATGGGGAAATTAAATTAAATGGTGGTGTTATTCCCCTGGGGCTAAACAATTCTATTCAATAAATTAATTTTACATCAGTAGCTCTTTCCTTTCTTGAAACTGACAGTAATAACCTGACAGCTTAAAGCTTTAATAAACTTCAAGAACTAGGAGACTGTCCTTCCTCAAAAAAAAAACAAAACAAAACCAAAAAACCCATCACAGGTATTAGAGTCTTCCCTTGTTCATCGTAACATAAGAAGTCCTCTAAATTCAATTCTACTTACTGTATTATTTGATGAACCAGACCACTTTAGATAGTTTTCGACAGCATGCAGTTTTAGTATCTTAATGTTCCCATTCTTCAGAAGTTACTCAAAACCTCAATGACATTTCCCATTAGGTGGCTCCAAGTAAATATTATACGAAAAGGGCAAACACATGGAGGAAAAGTATTCTGTCTCTGAGACAGTCCTGTTTGTTAAAAAAGGATAAGTGATTCTGTACAGGCTGCTGTGTGAGTTAAGCCAGAAGGCATGAGCTGCTATACACAATGTCTTTGAGAGTTAGGAGATCTCTCATCAGCAGTGTCTGAATTTGAAATTCAATAAGTTGTAATTTTAAACACAGCCTTTGTCTGACTTCTTTCTTTCCTTTCCTTTTCTTACTCTCTTCCTTTCTTCCTTCCTTCCTTCCTTCCTTCCTTCCTTCCTTCCTTCCTTCCTTCCTTCCTTCCTTTCTTTCTTTCTTTCTTTCTTTCTTTCTTTTTCTTTCTTTCTTTTTCTTTCTTTCTTTCTCTCTTTCTCTTTCTTTCTCTCTTTCTTTCTCTCTTCCTCTCTTTCTCTCTCTCTTTTTCTTTCTTTCTTTCTTTCTTTCTTTCTTTCTTTTTCTCTTTCTTTCTTTCTCTCTCTCTTTCTCTCTCTCTCTCTCTTTCTTTCTTTCTTTCTATCTTTCTTTCTTTCTTTATTTCTATAAGGAGATCATCAACATTAGGCCAACGGCATCCTGGCCTGTATCAGAAATGGTGTGACCAGCAGGAGGAGGGAGGTGATCATGCCCCTGTACTCAGCACTCATGAGACCGCACCTTGAGTACTGTGTCCAGTTTTGGTCACCACAGTACAGGAAGGACATCGAGGTGCTGGAGCGGGTGCAGAGAGGGCAACAAGGCTTGTGAGAGGTCTGGAAAACATGCCCTATGAAGAGCGGCTGAGGGAACTGGGTTTGTTTAGTCTGGAGAAGAGGAGGCTGAGAGGAGACCTTATTGCCCTCTCCAACTACCTAAAAGGAGGCTGTAGTGAGGCTGGGGCTGGTCTCTTCTCTCTAATTACTAATGACAGGACAAGGGGAAATGGCCTCAAGTTGCGTCAGGGTAAGTTTAGATTGGATATTCGGAGGAAGTTCTTTACTGAACGAGTGGTGAGGCACTGGAACAGGCTGCCCAGGGAGGTGGTGGAGTCACCAACCCTGGAGGTGTTTAAAAAAAAAAGTAGATCTAGCACTTGAGGCTATGGTGTAGTGGTTAGGTATGCTGGGATGAAGGTTGGACTAGATGATCTTCAGAGATCCCTTCCAACCCCTAACGTTCTGTGATTCTGTGAACATTGGAGTCTATCCACCAGGAAACTCACTATGGTCAGAATCCTGTGAAGGTAGCTCAGTATCTTAAATTTTGTATAGGAGAGCTTGTTCTTCTATGTCTTCTGAATAACTGCAAGGGGAAGTAAAGGACTTCAACTTTCTTACTCAACCTATTTTTTTCTTTTTAATTCTCAAAGTCAGCCCACTGGTGCGAATATTAACTGCAGCCCTCAAATAAGTCATCTCTTTTATCATTTTTCTCATAAAAACTTTATGTTTCTCTGAAAGTATTTTACAGCTGTGACAGAAAGCGCTGTGACAGATTCCGGTAGAAGAGGACCAAGAGAAAGCCTGGGAAGTCAGCCAGAAATCAAGAATGATTCCCCTTTTGCACCCTCTCCAGGGTATGACATCATCCCCTGTACTTCGATGCCTCCGTACAAAGCCTTTGGATAACAAGCCAAACATATTGTGCCAAATATCCTTGCTATTATTGTCATTTTTCGTTTGGGGATGATTCTGATAAATGATTCGTAAATGCAAAAAGGCCATTAAATGGAATAATAAGGAGTTGCTCAATTCTTCAGCTGCACTGAGTAGTTCCAATTAGAGCCTGAAGGAGGAATATTGCCTTTCTATCAGTCAAGCTTGTGACACAGCACATCTCCCTGAGGTCATGGGTCCTGGATACTCAAAAAAAGATGTCACTTGTATTCTCAAATAGATTATAGAGGTTTGCTAATCAGTAAAAATAGGAGTCTCCCTAAAGCATTCATTGGGTAGTTGGGCAGAAAGGGCACTTCAATGGCCTAAACTCAAGGCCTTAGAGCACTATCATTATTCAAAGGACAGTCTGGAATACTGGGTAATTAAGTTGAGTATTTGTTAGTTATTTCTCAGTATTGAATAAGACAATTAATTTTAAATGTTGAACATAATTTCAATTAGATGAACATTTTCTTTTCCCCTGTTCACAGGTATTTTAGGATGCAGAAGCAAATCATGAAAAGAAAACTGAAATATAAAAGAGCACAATTTTAAGGATAAGAAATATTTTTATTGAAGAGTAGGCCAGATGTTTGCCACTCCCCACTCCTCTTCCCAACTTGTTCTGCTGGTATCAGTGAGCTCTAAATAAATCCAGGAGACATACTGTCTAACAGAACTAAAACTTTTGGTCTAGACCCTCAAAGATACAGTGGAATGCTGTTGCTAGGTTAATTATAAAAAAATGAGCACTCAGGGGTTGGTTTTTTTTAGGAGTTTCTCAGTGGTTTGTAAAACTGAGGACTTGGTAAGAAGTTTGTGCAATGTAGAACTAGTGCTGTCACCAGTGTGATCAGCAGAAAACCTTTCCTCAGGTTGGTTAGGACTGTAGCGAGACTCCCTACGGCGAGTTTAGATTTATTTGACACCGCTTGCTAAAGTCAAGAGGAGGTGCGTTTGCATATATGCAAGTGCACTTGGGGCTCCAGAAACTAAAAGGCAAGAGAGAAGGTGTTCTGGTAAATTCTCTATTCAATTCTACTGAAAATATTGATTTAAATTGATTCCCTGCCTCTTCTGTTTTTCACTGAAAGCAAACAAGAGGTCATTTTTAAGCCCTAGGGCCTATGAGCTTTGGTAATTATGGAAATTTTTTTTGAAGGATTCAAAAGAGCAAATTGACCATGGTCAGGCAACTTTATTAAAACCTTATGTTAATAATACCTGAATTCAGCCATACTACTCAGCAAGTTACAGGATCTGGAACATGGTCTTAGCCATTCTTACAAGGTCACCCAGGTGATTTCATTTGACATATGGTAGCAATTCGGCCTCTGTTTCTTTTCCCACTGGGCTTGTTTAACATACCTATCAGAGATGTGATTCTTTTACAGTACTACTGGCATAATGATAATGTCTTTATAATACGTGATTTTAGATTTTATTAAAAATATTAATAGGGAATTACTGCTCCTACAAAAACAGCAAAGAAAAAGAATTGAAATTCTTCAGTGTGAGGGTGGCAAGACTCTGGAATAAATTGCCCAGAACAGTTGTGGATACCCCCTCTCTAGAGATGTTCAAGGCCAGGTTGGATGAGGCTTTAAGCAACATAGTCTAGTGGAGAGGTGTCCCTGCCAATGGCAGAAAGTTGGATTAGATAACCTCTAAGGTCCCTTCCAATCTAAGCCATTCCGTGATTCTATGATTCTTTGATTCTATGATTCTATGATTCTATGATATACTTTCATCCTGTAAATTCCATCTTTTGGCATCAAACTAAAAATGTCATTATCATTTCTTTTATAAAGGACCAAATTTGAAACAAACAGATCATTAGACTTTTAGTTCCAAATAACTCAGATTGTTCAATGAACATATGAATGGTGTATCTGCAACAGTATGATATTTACTGTTTACTCACCCTTTCATACCTATTTAAGGTTTAGTAAGGTATTTTAATATAGATAAAATCATTAGAACATTCATTATCTGTTAGTATTGCTTTTAGTTATCGGGCTCTTTTAAAGTCTGTATTTTGGAAATGTGTTTACATCAGGAAGAGACTAAGTGGAGAAGAGCTCTTCAATTTCCTGTGTATGAAAAAACTCGTATGGGTGCCTCACGTAGCTATTAAGATCTAGCTCAGTCTCACCCTGTAGACACCTATGTTGGGTTTGCCTGGCCAGATTTTAGTGGCAGGGGGCTTCTAGCAGCTTCTAGAAGTTTCCCCTAGGTCTTAGAGAGCCAATGCTAGACAGCTCCAAAGATGGACCTGCCACTGGCCAAGGCTGAGGTTATTAGTAGTGATGGGATAGGAATGCCTCTGTGAAAACATATTTAAGAAATGGAGAAAAAAGAACTGTGCCACACAACAACTGGCAGAGATAGAGGGGAGTGAGGGTATGTGAAGACACCAAGGCCGATGAAGCGGGGGGAAGGATGTACTCCAGGTGCCGGAGCAGAGATTCCCCTGAGTCGTGATGAAGACCATGGTGAGACTGTCTCCCTGCAGCCCATGGAGGTGACAGGGGTGTAGATGTCCACCTGTGGCCTATGGAGGACCCCACGCTGGAGTGGGTGGGTACCTGAAGGGGGCTGTGACCCCATGAGAAGCCTGCGCTGGAGTAGGCTCCTGCCAGAGCCTGTAGCCTGTGGAGAGAGAGGGAAGCCCACACGGGATCAGACTGACTGGCAGGACTTTTGTGACACCGCAGGGGACTCGTGCTGGAGCAGTTTCCCTTGAAGGACTGCACCCCATGGAGAGACTCATGTTGGGGCTGTTTGTGACAAACTTTCTCTCATGAGAGGACTCACATTGGAGAAAGTGTGTGAAGATCGTGTCCCATAAGAGGGACCCTACATTGGCCCAGGGGAAGAATGAGGAGTTCTCCCTCAGAGGAAGAAGCAGCAGTGGAGAAAATATCAGATGAAATGACCACAACCCCCATTCCCTGTCCTCCTGTGCTGGTCAGGAGGATGAGGTGGATAAATTGGGATTGATGTTAAGCCTGGGAAGAAGGACGGGTTTTTTTATTTCTTGTTACTCTTCTCTGATTTTGACTGTTAAATAAATTTAACTAATTTCCTCATAATTGAGTCTGTTTTGCCAGGGACAGTAGCTGCAGTTGTTCTCCCCATCCTTATCTCAAACCATAGAGCCTTTGTTATATTTTCTCCCACATCTGGCTGAGAAGAGGGAGTGAGAGAGCAGCTGTGGGACCCCACTAGCCAGGGTCAAAACTTCTACAACACCTTATATGCCTCAGGTTTACTACCTCCTTCAAAGAGCGAGTGTTTCTTCTCAGATTTGAGGACCAAAAAAGCATTTTTTTCTCTTTCACACTGCATGTTATTGTGGTCCAGCTCCACCATCTCCCATTTCTGCACCCATTTTTCACTTGCTCACTGATCGTCCTGCTGGATGAGGATCGAATAATTTGTCAAGATTGCAGGCCCACGGGTGAGGTTGGGAAGAGCTGATGCCTTGACAGTATGAGAAAGAGAGGGAAGATCTGCCCATATAAATGTGTCAAGAGAATTACTATTTCAAACACACACACACACATCCCTAATTACTAAATTCTGTCCAAGGGAGACATTACCATTAAGTCCTTGAAAAAGAGATGAAAGAGGAAGAAAAGGATGTGTACACTTATTGGGTGGGATTCATCTCACTTAACTTTAGACATCTAAAAATTATTCATCTGAGTTAGTCATCCCTGACTACCCTCAAAGTCAGCAGAGAGAAATAGGCACACCTAAAAGGCATTTATCCTTCCTATCTTAGAAGAAGATGAATTGCTCTTTAGAGTTACCTGCTTCTCTCCATTGATTATAAAGGGGAGTGTGAAGTAAATAACTCAGACAACTGACTTTTAGACATCTGGAAATTAGGCAATATGAATCTTTTCCTTTCTTTATCCCTGAGAAGGACCAAATTTCAGCCTCAGAACTTTGAATGAAATGGTACCTAAGGTCTGGCTGCATTTTGGTTGCATTTTGTCTCAGTCATTGCTGTTAAACAGAAGTTTTGCAGTTAAAGCCGCATTTAAGGCACTTAAAATATGAGGCTGTCATTCTACCCATAAATCAGAGATTTCCAGTGTGTTTATAGAGCAATCACCTAGAGAAAGAAGTACACACAAAAGCTTGGGTGATCAGAGATCCTACAGATGAAGTCAGAAGTATGTTGACCACAAATGAGATTTTTCATGTATAACGTATTAAAAATAAACAGAATAAATATTCAGTGGAAATACAAAGCAGTACTACTACCTCTGAAAAGCCCTGTGAAGTTAAAAGTTTTTCCAAGTTTTATTTTAGTATTCTAGATGAACTAACTCACTACTAATAAGAGTAGTATTTAAGTTCTCTAAAATGATCTAGGCATCATTGATTACGTAAGCCTTTCTAAGGTCTTTGAAAGTCATTGACAGATTTGAATTAAAACTGAATTATTTTTTGACTATGATAAAAAAAACCCGTTTCTGACTGTATTTCCAAAGTGTGTACACTGAATTTAGTTCTCAGAATTGGCTAGGGTAGAACATTTTTCTGAAGTAGAGTTATAAATTTATTGAGAGAAAAAAGTACCATCATTTCAATCGGTATCTTCATGGTAGCAGTATTTCATGAGGGTATAAAAAAATCATTGCTCAGTTTCTTTTTTGAACTGGGCAGATTTAAATAAGAGCTTTCATGAAAGGCTTGGAATCATAATGCTGTAAGGTATATGGGAAGGAGTTAACTTTTTAAGTATCGTTACTGTAACTGAATTAATCTGTGGGGCTGGAATGCCAAAAGGAAAGTCTCGGAATTCCCCCACTTTGTTAAAAATATGTTTAAATCTTAGCCTACGAATGCTAATTCATAGGCATGGCAGTGTTCATTCTGATTTTTACAAGATGTGGTTTCACACTCTTTTTTGAAAATTATCTTAACTGAAAAACAAAATGAGAGCATCAAAGTGAAATATAAATATGTTTCAATATGAAAAACTAGCCATTAATTACTTATTTAAAGGTTTTGTGTTGTGCCTATTCAGCTGTGAGTTATTTCAAAGAAATAATTTACCTCGATGGAATCTGGATGGTGAAGCCCCTATGGTGAGACTCACATGTCCAGGAAGAAGAATTTGAGTGGTTTTGTTTGCTAGAGCTTTTTGTTTATTTACTGTTTTTACTGGATAAAGAGGTTCTTTTGTTGGTTATTATGGAAACATTCTGTCGAAGAGGAACATTTGGCAGCAAAACCTCACTCTAAATTTATCAATACATATATTTGGACAAATGCTTCCAGATGGTTGTCTGGGTCTTGGACTTTCACAAAGCAACACAAAACAAACACTGTTCTTTATGAAATATTCTAGCTATGAAAGGTTATTTTTTCCAGTCCTTGAAGTGATGTTTTTAGTCAATCTTGATATGGTAAAATAGAATAAATCCCTCCAGCAAGCTGAACTTACTGACACTATTTAGTATTTACACACAGTAGGGAGGCTAGTCTGTCCCAGGTAATTACACTTTTTAAGGGCTGTGTAGTGTATCAGAACACATATATGTGTTATCAGTAGACATAGTTCTTGCTCCTGACTGATTCCTCTTTGGAGGTATGACATGTGAACACAAAGACAGGAACATAGGGAAGAAGTGAATAATAGTAGGATGCAAGCTGATGTGCTTTTAAAGTTTAGAAATGTGTAAAAAACTGGTAATGAAAATGAATCTTCATAGCTGTGTTATCTGGTGCTTTCAAGAGATAACATTTCTTGGAGCATCTCCATAGGAATTTGTAAACTGTTGCATAGTAATTATTAAAATCCTCTTTCTTACCCCATCATATAGGCTCAGATGAAGGTAAAAATGCTAGATTAAGTTCAGCTTTCATACACTAAAAAATCATTAAATTAAGATGAGAAAAGTTTTAAGTCTGCGCTTAGTGTTGCCTGGTCTAGTCGAGAGGTGGCATCCCTGCCCATGACAGGGAGGTTGGACTAGATGATCTCTAAGGTCTCTTCCAACCTAGGCCATTCTATGATTCTGTGATTCTATGATTAGCACTATAATAAGAAGGGACCTGAGTACTTGCTATAGCTTTTGTGCTAGTAAGGGTTTATTCTGGTTTTATGATACTGTTCTCATTTTTTTGAGGTCTTTTTGGTGAAGTGGCTTTTTAGTGAAGGATAACCTATAGATGCTGGGGATCAGTGCAAATAACAGTTCAAAACCTTTAGCCTTTATTTCTAGAAAAGGGTGTAATCTAGTTTGAAAAACATCTCCCCCTCCACTCCGAACTCCAAATCCACTAGACTTATGAAGAGTTCATTTTTTGCAGGTGGATATCTGAAAGAGACAGGTGATCCTTGTATTCTGACATGTTTCTGACATATTCTTGGCTTATCATTGCTTCAGATCCAATTTCTATCAATCAAATTCTCTAAGAAGTTTCAAAATGAAAATCAAATAAAAGGTTTCAAAAGCCAAATTTACTCTAAATTTGTCCATTGATTTGCTCTCTGCTTCCATGGGAATTTCAATCAACATTTAAAAGAAAAAAAAATTCTTTCACTTTTATTTCTTCTCCGAAGAAAGTAGAAGCAAGTGGAAGTTAACATCAGTTTGACTCTCTGTGATGTGTAATCTATCAAGCTGAATTCATAGTCACTTTCTTATATAGTTACACATGTTCTATGTCTGAGTTGTATGTTCTTATAGAGAGGTACTAATGAGATTACCGTAAAAGAGCATAAAGTTGGCATCAGTCCCTGCAGCAGTGTGGGGCTGTCTATGGGATTTTGGAGTCCATGTGACATGAGCTTGGATGCTCTGATTCACTATTGGAGAGCAAAGCACTTCATCACTAATCTCTCTGGGAGGAATTAGAGATGGCAGAGCTGGAGAATTCACACAAGAGACAGTACAGGTGGATTTACAGGGATTGAGTTTACTGGTATAAAAAATAAAATTCATGTTTTAGAAGCACACAGGGAGAAGGGCATTACTTGATCAAGTTAAATTCATGTATTTCTCATGACTAACGGATATGATAGGAAGAGCACAATCTGCAGAACTCTTCCAGATCTTTATAGCAGTCTGCCTTTGCACACTGTCAGGTTACTGTAGTGCTTAACCTTTGTTGATTTCTGTTTTTTACTGTACAAAACTCTGAGGACTTTAGGATCTGATCACACAATATTCAGTGCCACTTCATTTATTCTGACATCTGCAGCATTTCCCAACTTCTGGTCTGTGAAGTCTGTAGTACTTAGTTAAATATTATACACTATTACTGTACATCGTAGTTTTTATTTTGCTGATGTTAGAACTTGAACAGTGAGGACTGACAAGCTAAAATTCCTATTTCATTCCACCAACATACCTTCAGTCTTGTTATTCTCGCCTTGAGCTTTTCTTAGCACAAATTATTGATTGTGCCCAGTCACGCTAATTCTCGTTTCTGACATCGAACAGAATATGTCTACCTTCTCCGGTCAAGCCATGAGAGAGAAATTAACCTTGGGCTCCTGACATTATAACAGAACTGAACCAAGGACTAGCATCATCTCATGGAAAGATTCATATAATTTGTTTAAATTTCTTTACTTCTTGCCTGTAGCAGAGGTAATCATGAGACCAATTTGTCCTACAAATTGTTTTTTGGGATCAAACCAGTAATTGATACCAGCATTATAAAAGCTTTGACTGAATGTTTCTCTAGCAGTTTTAAGAATACTAAATCTTTTTAAGTTCTGAAGTCAACCAGTAAATACTGATCACTGGTGCCCTTATTTATAGGCAGGGACAGAAGGTATGTTTTTAGGAAATATAGTAGCTTGTATTTAGAAAATATTTGAGCAAAAACATAGATTTTGCACAAAATGTTTGAAAATGAAAATAATATCATTGCCTTCATCTCTAGAAAAATATATCAACAGTTTAACCTATCCACAAATCTGTGTGCCTGCAAGACTCTGGTTTAGCTTCCAGTCCTTCACTGTATGTATTTATTACCATCACCTCGATTTTTAAGACAAGAAAATCAGAAAAAGAAAGCTTAGGCTTTTTCAAAAAGTGTTCGTAAAGTAACCATTTGCTTCTGGACTGCATTATAAAATAGGTTATTCATTCGAGATTGTATGGAAGAGAAAGAAGTGGAATTCCAAACTTGTTATTTCCTGGTCTGTGCTGTAATGACAAGGCTGTCATTACTGTGAAAACAAGGCCTATGCTAAAGGAAAGTGTATAATAATGATGGAAAGAGCTCTGGATGGCATTTATGCATTTATATGAACCTTAGGAACAGGACGGAGAGAATTTTCTTGTTACATTATGTGGATTTCCTTTGATACTGCACTGCAAATCGCATAGATATTTCCAGCATCCTTGACACACTTGATTTCAATCACTTCTGCATTCACATTTAACAGCTGTATCTGGTAGATGAATACTGTGTGAAAAGAAAAAAATAGCCAAGAAAACAGAAAGAATAAAAGTGTATGAGAATTAAATGAGAGGATAATGGTTGAAATAAAACAATAAAAATATGAAAACACAGTTAAAAATAATGAAGAAGGACTATCTTCAGATTTAGAACTGAATCAAGCAATATATTGGGATCTTTTATAGTAACAGTTGAACTTTTACCTCCAAAAGTCATCTGATTAATATTTTCCCCTGGGTCTACCTGCACAAGTGACTTCTCACAACCATGAGAAAAGTGTTCAAACTTACTGGCCCATATCACTGGACAAGGAGAAAAATAAACTGGAATCTTATTTGAAAGCAAATACATGAGTTTTCTTCTTGCCTGGATGTGAGCTGTCTGAGAATATGAGCCTCAGCAGCAAAACTATAAAACGTAACACTGATTACACTAATCCTCCTGAAATCCATGCAGACTTGTCTAGCATCCCGTGTATAATGTTTCAAATAAAACACTGAACTGTGAAAACTTTCCTGTTTAGGCTTGCAAGCCTATAACATATTTAGGTGCATATCCTAATACCATTGATCTTTCAGAAGAAAAAAAAATTCACCCTCTTGATGCATCGAAAAGCCACACAGCACCAAAGCAGGTGGCACTTCCGATTCTTAGATGCGTGTTTGCTTATTTTGGATTTTTTAAAAACGTAGTGGCTGATAAAATATCTAGAACCAGCATTTGCAGATGTGAAGTTCTTGAACCATAGTGAAAAGATGTGATTCTCTGGTATAGAGAAGTGGGCGCAAAGTGTCTGGATCAGTGTGTCACCAAAGGCAGCTCCCAGGGAAACCAGTTTGCATATGCGTGGCTCTGAGTTTGAGGCAACTGGGGCAGCAGGCAATGCAGGGGCTGGGTACTGGTTACACTGGGTGTTTAAGGTCAGTTGCTGGAAGGTTCCTATGTGTGTCTATACTGTCCTGGCAGCTGGAGCAGGGCTGTGGACTCGAAAAGCTCATATGTCCAGGTGCCAGCAAGTGAGGAGGCAAGGATCCAGCGGCAGCCAGCAGATGTACTGTGCGCTGGAGCGTACCATATCGTATATATCCGTATGTAGTTTCCACCACCTTTCATTCTGCTCAGCCAGGGAGGGGAACAGGATGAAGGCATCGGTGCTGTCTGTGTTTATTCCAGCGCTGTGTTTTCTGTCTGGATTGATCCATAAGGCCAGCTGTGTGTGTGTGTATGTATGCATGGGGTGTACTCGTGCGTGTACCAACCAGGAATACAGGCTCAAGCTTGTTGCTGGCTGGACCTGGGGGCACAGAGCTCACCCTTCCTCCGTGGACTTGCCAGATGCAGCAACCCCACATGCTGCGGTGGCTCTGCTCCTCATAGAGCCCTGCAGCAAGAGTGCCTGAGGTTAAGTGGAGTAAATTATAAACCTGAAGTTGTAAAACTTACAGACTGACTGCAAAAATAGTCCTGAAATGCACACATATTTGTTTATTCTCATAACACTGCTTCAAATACAAGTTTTAAAATGCAAAACCCGTCACATTTCCAGTTAAGAACTATGTTTAAAGCAGGTGCTCTTTAGGTGAGTATAACAACATATGTTTTTCATTGAATTTTATTATTGCCTCCTGCAAAATAAGGGTAATGACATTGATTTCTTTAAGAGAACTGCTCCTCAACATTATTCCTATGCTGGACTGAACTTTCCTCAGAACAGCAAAAAGAAATCAGGTGTAAGGCTCATCATGTCTAATGTTACTGCAATGATTTTCATTTACAGTCAAATAAAAGGAAGAACTAACTTGACATACTCCTTTCTCACTTTATTTTATTTTCTCATTTTATTTTCTTGCTCAGGTATGTAAGAAGGAGTGTATGTAGCATTTGTTCTGTAATATATTTCTCTTCTGCAATCATACAGTAATGCAGAGGAGGGGAATTACAGTTGTTTTCTGGGCAACTTTTGAATGTTTCTTGGGTCACAATTACTCTACAGATTACAGGTGGAGAAACACTGCTTGAAAACATTTTGAGATCTTGTGGTGGAAGCAATATATAGGAGCAAAGTAGTGCTACCACCAAAGAAGAGAGCTTCAGACATCCTGTGTGCTTTGGCTATGATTGCACACCCTGTAGGCAACAACAACCTTTCTTCTCTGGCATAAAAGCAATGTTTTAGTCTTGAACAAAATGCTCTTTTATAGCACCACAAAGCACGTTTAGAAAATGTATTATTAAAAGTTCTGTTGAATTGAACATTAACACTTCTGAACATACCAAAAAACCCACCTCTGTAACAATAAGAAAAAACTCAGTATTTGTCTTGATTCCCATTGAGGACAGCAGGAGTTTAACCCTGTATTTCGGTGGAAGCAGAGGTAGGCTAGAGCTGAAAACTTTCCAGAATTCCCTCTCAACTCTTTCTTCTTCCCATGTGAAGTCCCAAAAGAGAACAAACAAAGCAAAAAGAAAGGAAGAAACCCAACAGGCTCTGAGCTGTTTCCCTGCTCCCCGCCGTTCATGAAGGACTTCTGCTTGGCCTCATAAATTCTGTGGTCAGAGACAAATTCCTTGAATTTCTTCCACTGTGGAATCACTGGGGAGCCGTAGCGTGCCAACAGTCTGCTGAGGGATGCTCCACACACAATCAATGGGGGGTTTTGTGTTTGGGAGCTGATGGCGGAACGTACCCCACAGATCTGCCATAAACTCATCGCTCTGTTGCATCAAAACAGTTTGTTATATTTAGGTACCAGCTGGAACTAATGACTGGCTCTTTGAGCTCCTGGTTATTATATGAGTCATGACCTAGTGAGCTAAGTAGAGGACTAGGACAGGAATATTGGAGACCCAAGCTTGGCCCTGAACTTGGTTTTCCTCTTGGAGTCAAAGAAGAAAACAAGCTTTTCAGTTGCATTAAAGATAGTGATTGCTATTGGAAGCATTGATGTATGCAATATGGTTACCATTATGCATATTGTTATTACACCCCTCCCCCCCTCTCTTTTTAAAGTAGCAAAGTTGTGGAAAGATTTGGAAAAAAATTACTTTAGAAGAACTTGAGAAAGTTTGGGCAATCTCCTTAAAACAGGAGTAGACTATCATATGAAAAGCCTGAAAAGAACAGTAAAAAAAGCTCCAGTATCTACATATAAAAACTCAACCATAAGCACTCTTTTTCCTTTTTTCTAGCATTAAAAGTGAAATAATGAAAATTTTGAAGTCAATAAAAAATAAATACTTTTATGTATGAGAGAAAGTCCAGTTGTGAAACTCTCATGTGATATTATTGAATCAAAGTGTTAGCCAAATTGGCAAGGCATGAATGTAATTTCAGATTCATAATGATGCTTAACAGCTATTCTTTAAGTGGACAGAAATAAAATACATTATGATGAACAGCTAGAACCCATAGATTCATGCATAACTTTTTTTTTTCTGAAGACATGATAGCTGGTTATAGAAATTATATGCCATTTTCCTAGGAATAGAGTAAAGACTCTGTGTTAAAAAGAAGGTACAATGCTATAAACACTCTGTAATAATAGTATAATAACTATATCATACTATACTATATTATACTATGCTATGCTATGCTATGGTATACTCTAATAAGCATAATGTCATATACAAATCTTACATAAATCTACTAAGCGTTCCTGTGAGAAACAGGAATAGAATATGGTCCTTTAAGGAAGGTTCATCTTCTATATGGATATAATCTCAGAGTTACATTTTTTTAATTTTTAGTAATGTCAGTCCAAGTTGCAGAGAAAGACTGGAAAAAAAACCCATAATTAAGTTAAAGTATATTGGGAGGGATAGTTCTCCAGAATTCAACAGCCAATGGTAGAGATGAGAGCTGAGGATCAATAAACAATGAAGAATTATGGAGGCAGAAAATATGAGTAAATATATGAGACATTTTAAAATCAGAAACTGGGTATTGATGGGGAATAGAAATCAGATTAAAAGAGAGAAGCAACAAAACAGAATGATTAAGAGAATTGACATGCTTAAAGAAAACAAGGAATTTAATAATTAAAATATCTACTGTCAAAAGAAAACAAGAGGACAAATCAAACAAAGTAACTATGATCAAATAAGAATGGCATCTGAGTTTGAATTTCTGAAAGTTCGACATAGAGCGTTACACTCCTTTTGTCTTCTTGTTTCTTTGTGTTTAATAACACAGAGAAGTCACTTATTTAATTGCAGTCTCTCTTCTTGCCTTCACTACACACATAATTTCTATGTTTGGTAAGAATTGCCTATGGGATCTCAGTTCTCTCACCTGAAAACATGGAATGTAAAGTGTCCTCTTTTCCTCCAGGAGGGTTTATTTTTAATTTTTATTCTATTTTCTTTTGTGGCAAATCTTGCTTGAACACCTGGTAATTTTTCCAACTGCACCGTGCAAGCCTGTGAGCCAGGAGGTCTTTGTTTTCTGTTCTCTGCATTGCTACTCATTCCTTGCATGACTCTGGATAGGTCACTTAACCTCTGTGGGCTTCTGTTTTCCCATTCATATGGTGGGATAATACTGACCTACCTCCGAGAGGGACGTGAGGCTAAATTAGCGTTTAGAAAGGGCTGCTGAAGTACAAGGTGTAAAGTATTATTATGCTGAGTGCTTCACTAGTGAGAAACTAACCTCGCGACTGAAAATCAGTTTAATATATGAGGCTCTAGCAGCTAGCATGGATTTGCTGATGGGAAGGGTGGCTGCCCTTGAGAATGGAAAAACACAGTCCCACACCACTCTGGCCACATTCACTTTGCTTACTCAAGAGCAGACAATGACAGGCAGGGGCTGGAGGGGGAAGGAGGAGGGGAGGATTTAAAGTTAATCTTGCCATGCGACTGTGTACAAGAATTGCTGTCAGTACAGAAAACTGACACAAGGTAGGGAACGGATCCAAAAGACATAAGCTAAAAATGTGAACAAGAAAGAAGCTTTGCTTTTTCTTTTTTTTCTTCCCATTTCTTTGTTTTATTTGGTGAAGCAATCTAGACCTCTTCCACCGCTCCCTCCCATCCCCCTTCCCCTGGGAAGAAAAGAGAAGAACTCTTATTAACCAGTGCGTCTTTCTCCTGTGAGTAGGGAAATGCTTCAATGCTAAGTCACTTAACCACAGGTTACCATGCAGCCATACTGTGAATTATGTATGGCTATTCAAAGCAGATATTAGACTGCATGTGCAGGTACCACTGTAGATATTAGATCACTCCAGATAAGGATACTTCTGGTGAGGTTGGAAAAAAGTTACTGCACAGACATATTTATAGAAAAGAAGATGTACTGAAGTAGCTGAACTAATAGATCAATGCACCAAAGTTTATGGGTACAAGTCAGCTGTCACGGGCATGGTTAAGGGAGTTATAATATTCCAGTGAAGTCCCAAGATTAGAATAAAATAATAAAAATAAAAGATTAAAACTACTCTCTCACTTAATTGATAGACCAAACCTGAATCAATCACTCTTGATTTCTGACCAGCTCTCACATTCACCATATGTCTCTGGATTTCTAAACGCAAATATAAATCTTTTCATCATAGGCAGATTTGAACACAGCAAAACATTCACAGTGAAATTTCTGTTACAGAGCTGAAAAAAAAAGGCAGATGAAGAAGCAGAGATTCTTATTCTGACACTATCATTCATACAAATAGGTCTCTTGAATCGCTGTAGAATGATAGGTCCTTGAAAAGGACCAGAATATTGGTATGTAAGATAACATGAAAACTCCTTGTAAAATTTACAGTATGTCCTCTGAGCATGTGTGCAACTGCTACATGTGCTCCATGCTAAACAACCCCCGCAAAGAGGCTACATTATGAATCACCCAGCAGCAAAATTAATTAAACAGACCTCTTGTCCTTCCCTACCCCTCAGCTCCCATAGCCTAATCCTATCCCACTCAGTCTCCTCCATGCAAGCTACCACCCTTTCCCTTCTGTCTATTAGGATTAAGCAACCAAGCAAGACAGACCATGTCACAGTTCTAGTTAAACACAGAAATAGCCATGCACACATATTTGCATATATACATACAAATACACCTTTATGTCCATATATTTACATACACACTCATGCGCCTATGCATGCTCTTGTATGTGTACGCATGCACATGTATATGTGTATTTCCATGCATATGACTGTGTATTTCCATGCATATTTCCATGTGTATGAAATGAACAGTCAAGGTGGCAGTAGCTGCCACCAGGGGTAAGTTGTGAGGAATTGGCACCCATAGGGGGTGGAAGAACCTCAAAGCAAGCTATGCTGCCACAAAATTCATAAGATATATGGTAACAGCTGAGCAGAAGTTTCCATATAGCTTTTTCTTAACCTCATGAAAATAATTTGAGAGCAACTAAAATATAACTGTTAACAGATCAGTTGCCATGAAAAATGTGATTTCTGCAATGTGGCTACTTGTAGAACGGCATAGTGATCTCCTATGCTGAGCCACGCTCTGTCTAGAAGAATGCATTCAACACCCTAGAAAAGTACATTTGATCTGCCAGTAGTAAAATCTTCCTTCTTGTCCTAACATGCACCATGTTTCACACTTCAAGTTTAATTGGATTAAGCTATTACCCTGGTAGGGCAGGTGGGTATAATAAACGTACATTCAACTGTTTCCCTAAAACATTCTTATCAGAAGTGATAATTACCAGACCCTTGATTCTGATGCCGAATAGATAAATAAATAAAAACCCCTCTGTGTGTTAAATCTGATAGGCAGTAGCCAAACTTCAGGCCAAGGTGAAGTAGGCAGCTGCCTGTTGAGGGCAGGCAAGTGAGGGCAGAATAACAGTTATGACCCCCCTCCCCTCACTTTAATTTACCCCATGCCTGGGCCCTGCAGATCTGTGCCAACCAGTGCTCCCAGAGGCCCCTGCTCCCAGTGCTGGGATGCAGTGCCTGTCCTCATCCCCATCCTTCCTCATGGCTTGGAGATCAAAGCCTGGTCCTGTGGGACTTGCCCTGGGTCGGCCCATGTCATCTGCCTCACTGGTGAAGGAATAGCCCGCTTTGGTGTAGCTCCAAATTTTCATCTTTGGGGCAGCAAAATTCAATTTTTCAATGATGCTGGTAACTTTGAGACACCTTTGAACATACATTGCCAGGGCTAGGGTCATAAACCATACCAGTATGAATTTCACTCAAATATAAGAATAAAAAATTGGCATTTTTAAATTCTGTTTTGTGAAACATGTTCCTGCAGACCCGAGAAAGTGCTGTCCTTTTTTTTTGTACAAGATGCTCTACTTAATATACTTGACAAACTCTAATATACGAAAACTTCAGCTGCTAATTCAAGATAATCTAGGTTTTCTCCTGGCAAAACTGAAGTAAATATAAATCGCTTCCCCTGATGATGTTTACTATATTTATTCATGGACCCTTCAGTATGAAGCACTTTGATTAAACAGTTTAGCAAAATCACAGCAAACCCACCTGCTGTATGCGGAACAAGAACCAAGCATCTCCAAGGTTGTTAAAAGCTATTATACGTGTATGAAAAAGATGCTTTACACTTGCAGTCAGAGATCCGGAAAAGTGACAACTATACAAATATACATGAACAAAACACAACGACATGGGAAATGATCTATTCCCAGCCTTTTCTGTATGCTTTACGAAAGTGGAAAGTTTTTTGAGATTATCTACAGTAATTAGGAGTCCCCAGTTGTGTTTACATGGTTAGCAAGTGTAAAATATGATGACCTGCTGAGGATTTGCAAACAGCTAAGTTATAATGATGGATCGTGGTGAGAGGACATGTAAGATTTCCCAGACTTCTGCTGGGAATACTTCAAAAATAAAGCACATTGTTTTCCCTTGGGGTTTATAACGCCTCTTTGACTTAATCAGCTTGCCTTTTTGCTCTCAAGGAGAAATTTCTTCAATTTTACTCATCGAGAGAAATCGCAATGTTCACACTGTTATGGTGGTGATTTTTTAACTATTTTTTCTCATGGGAAACATTGGGTTATGGTAACAAATAACTCTGTCAAATTTGGTTCATTATCTTGCAAGAATACAATTTTTGAAGAGAGGATATTATATGCATATATGTGCTTGTTTATATATGTATATTATACGTATACATGTTTATGAGTTGTGTGTGTATATATATCTTTATAGAGAGACAGATATGAAATTCTGATAATTTAAAGAAACAATTTAGCTTCTGTATTAAAAAGAGCGTGAGAACATCATATCCAAAAAAATAGTAATTTATTTCAAATAGTATTAAGCATGTAAAGGCAAATTCTGCATTTAATTTATATTCTCACAGTGCCCAAGAAATTATTCCTTTTCTCCATGATGGGATAATGTATGCAAGCCATGCTCACTTATTTTATACAGTAGCATTTGAGCAGAGCTATCACTGACTGTGTTTGCTCTTGTGTCTCAGAGAAAGCAAGCAGGGAAATGAGTAATGCTTTATTACTGCCAAACCCTGCTCAAAAGCGAACAATACCCCTAGGCATAGTTTGAAGTGTTACTATAGGGTAGGGGGAGCTTCATGTCTCCATGACAGAGCCACATAAAGCAGAGTCGAGAGGTGAAAATCATTTGGGAGAGCAGTTTTGTAGCTTCAGCACAAGCCATTCCCACCTATACTTATAGTTCTGGGGAAAAAAATAAGACTCAAACATTTAAAAATGGAAAACAAGTACAGTATTTTACGATATAATTTGACCTACTGCGTACAGGCCACCAGTCCTTTTTAGGCTTCTCCTTTGTAGTGCCAGCTAAACCAGCCAGGATGTGGACTCCACTGTGATATCTATGGGCAGATGCTCCTCTTCCCTCCAAGAAGCTGGAGGTGGTGGGTGGAAAACAAAGGGTAGGATTCATCTCACATGACTTTATCTGTCTAAACCTTTAACTGTCATCAGATTTAAACTAATCATTCAAGCTCCCTCTATAGTCCATAGAGAGAAATAGAGATCCAAAAGAGAAATCCGAAAGAGAGATGGGTATCTGAGAAAAATTTCCCACCCTCTTTGCACCAGGTTTGCAGTGGGATCCTTACTTAAATGAGATAGCTAATTTTCTTGTTTAAAGATAAGTGGAATGAAACTGGGACACACTGTTTAGTGTCACATTTTTGATTTGCCATGATTAAATCTCTGGGGAGTGCCCAGAGCTTTACATTCTCCTTTCATCATCTCTATTTTTCACCCCTTGGCCGATTTAGAGCTGAAATCTTACAGGAGTTGTTTTTCTTAGTCTTCTACCCCTTCCTAGGAGGAACTTTGTCTTCCCATCTTCCAGCTTGCTGAGGTGAAATGTTTCTCCAATCTTTCTTTTTCCATGATAGGATGTTACTTCATGAGAAATCTGTACATCACTTGCTAGTGAACATTTCTGGTCCTGAGTCTGTTTTTCACTCTAATGACTTAATCTCAGTTCGCTTTAATTTGTGATGGTGTATGATGATTGAGATTCTTAAATTTCACAACTTTGTGCTTGTATTGATTACAGATGTAGATTAACCCACTATATTTCTTTGTTTATTTTTTTTTAATTTATTCCAGGCTATGACAGGCATGTAAAAGAGAAAAAGTAATAGTAGATCCAAAGGGCTATCTTCTTTGCTTTTGGTTGTTTTTCTTTTTTTCACAGCTTTCATAATATTTTCTTATTTCTGCGTGTGAGGGAAAATATTATAATCTTGAATATTTTAAGTGGTACTTAATACTTCTCCTACTTCAGGTGTGCTGTAATATTACCACTTTTCATCAGGAACTTGCAGATTAACAAATATTGATGAGCTTCTGAAATTCCTATGAGATTAGTACATGTACATTATATAATGAAGGTAAGGCACAAGGAGGTTTTACATGGTTCTTCAATTTAAAGCTTTCTGAAGTA
This sequence comes from Apaloderma vittatum, assembly GCF_000703405.1. Lineage (NCBI taxonomy): Eukaryota > Metazoa > Chordata > Aves > Trogoniformes > Trogonidae > Apaloderma > Apaloderma vittatum. Next base: position 36,588 of record NW_009705565.1, on the reverse strand, counting down.
GATTACTTAATGTTTATGACTTGTATATGTGTCAAAAGATTTCAGAATATTTTCTTATTCACTACCACTACAAATATATACTGCATATTCAAGATTTTATTGCATCTTAGTGGGGTCATGGTTAATGTTTCATAAACTGCATTCATACTTTTAACTAGCTCTTTCATCATGAAATGACTCATTGCCTTTAACTTTGTGAGAGGTTCTGTCTTTGATGTTATTTTCTTATTTTGCTTAAATTTGTTTTTCTGTATTTACTATCTGCCATTTAATGCTCTGTCATTGTCTGTCAGTTGAATTATTTTTATTACTGTTTCAATAATATCTCTTTGATTTTCCAGTCTTTCCAACCCCTAAACTTTTTGCAGGTGGAGCCATACCTTCAAAGGTAAAGAACAAGGCACAAACTCTTTTCATATTTATTAACCCAACATGCACTTTAGAAATTTGCATATGTGTTATAAGGAGTGGGATCTCATTAATTAATTTAATAACCTTGGCTTTGGTTCCAAACAGAATCATTCTTGAAAAAAGCCACACTTCAACACCAGAGAAACCAATATCTACAGAAAATATGGTAGCCATCATTAAGATGTCAGCATCTATCGTATGATCATCAGTCATTGCCTGAAGGAATTCTCTATTCTGTTCCAATGGATGTAGAGACCCCTATGAAAAGTTAAAAAATAATTAGCACTTTTTCAGTATATCTAATCTATTAAATCGAACTAAGTGAAGAGTATTTGTTTTAGGATATTTTCAGTCAATCACTTCTATGTATGTAAACGAAGCATGACACTTAGTCTCATGGACTGAGCCAATTTGGAAGTTTTAAACAGAAGCAGAATCAGTTCATGGAAAGCCATATGGTCTCCTTATGATCTTCCATTAAACTAAATAACAGGTTTACAGCCACAGCTACAACAGTAACAGAAAAAAAAAACCCACCATTTTTCACTTTTAAGTTATATCTGCTTTAAGGGTCTATTTTTTCAACAATAACAAAAGTGCTGTGGAGTAGAAGAGTACTATTTTGCGTGTCTTTTTCAATTATCATCATATGGTTATTACTGAATGTCCGTCAAGACAAAAAAGATCAGTCAGAAACCACATTCTCAGCTAGCAGCACATAGCCGTAACACATCAGACCTTTAGGAATTTCTCTCTTTGTGCCCTTCCATTTCTTCTCAGATTTTTAAAATGACTGGAAGATGGAAAGAAGGAATGTTCCTAAAAGTCACAATTACATGGTGCATGAGGTGAAATAGGAGAGCTGGTTCATGTAGTCCAATAATTTCTGCAATCTTTTCCTTTTAACTCAGAACTGACGCTAGCGACATGCTTAGCTGTGGGGAATCCATGCGAGACGGACAAACAGCACACCAATATGATGCTCCGTAACGCCGAGTCTATTCCAATCAGAAGGCTACTTATATAGTATAGTTAGTTCCTTACACGCGTACAGCATTACATAATTGTTACATGATTGGTCATATACTCTGTCCATGCACTACATGATTGGTTACACGCTACTGTCCACGCGAAGAGCACGCGCCTAACTAGTCACTGTGATAGGTTCTTGTGTACAGCGTCAAATCTCCTGATTCTTCTGGCCTACCTTCTTATCAGAGATACTCCCGACACCTGCATTGTCTTCAGTAGCCTTATAATTAGCTGCCTCAGCACTTTCTGTCGGTGACCTCACCAAGTTTCTATGTAGTAGGCCCCAACACTTAGCTAAATGCTACTTCCCCAAAAGATGTTCCCCTTTTGTATTAGGAAAACACCAGAGCTGGAGAGGCCACGTTTTTCACTGGTATTTTGTGGTGCTGATCAACTGGCCATGTTATTTAAAAAAAAAAATTGTGACCAGTTTTTCATTTGCATTGATATGGCTTTAGTTACCAACCTCAAGTACATCTTTTGCTGTTTTTTAGTGCACTTCAGATCATTGTGATACCCATTATTTTCTCCAGGTGGAAATAACAATGTTCTGTAAGCAGGTTACCTCAGGAGCTGAATTCCTCTGCTTTCCCCCTGGAAAGCTTTATTTCCAAAATTCAAATATTTTCTGCAGCTTTGCTGCAATATCAGTTTTCTAATAACTCATTTAAAGATTTAAATGTGGATGATATTAACTTCTACAGTAGTCTAATACCAGTCTTATAGAAAAATAGAAACACTGTACCTCTTTTTAACACTTCCCTGTTCACGAATGCACTGATTGCATCATTTCGTCACACTGTTCTGGGAGCTCGATACGAGTTGCTATCTACAATTAATCATAAATATTTTTCTGAGTTGTTAATGACATAGTCCTTCAGCCTGCATATACATCCCTACATGCCTTATTCCTAGAACTGCAACTTTGTACTTCTCCAATTTAAGATGTAGTTTGTTTGAATAAGGCACAGTTTACTATGCAATTCAGTTCAGTTGGTATGACTGACATCTTCATTATTATGTACCATTTTACCAATCTTTGTGTCACCTGCCAATTTTATCAGCAGCAATTTTATACTTATGTCCCAGCCCCCGATGAAAATATTGAATAGTGCTGGGGGAAGTACTGATCTCTGAAGCACCCTGTTAAAACCACTCCCTTGAAAATGACAATCTCATTGACAGCTACCTTTAGAGACTCACCAGTTTACCAGTTTTAAATCCTTATAACGTATGTTGCTAATATTTATTACTAAAGTTCAACCATCAGTATCTAAGATGAAAGCCCTATAAAAGTCTATATTTAATTTTACAAGATAACATGTAATTTTATTTTTAAAATTAGATTTGTTTGATAGACTTTATTTCCTATAAAATCATTCATATCTATTAAGTCCTTATTAAATCCCACATAAGTTTTATCAGTATTTTGCCTGAGCCAATGTTAAGCTAAACATTACTATGCTATATATTGCTTATACTAAACTATACATATGTCAAATAAGGCTGAACTAGAGAAATTGTTATGAAAATAATCTTTATTTGATAGCTAGTCATGAACATATCTCTGGAACTAAAGGAGCCATTTATATTTTTAGATAGACAGAAAATGTACTCAATGCTTATGCCTAATTTACTCCTTCAGAGATGATCCAATGAAGTCAAAAGTGCCTTAGAAAGTGCATCATTCCTTCAGCCCCTAAACTTCAGGAAGAACAAAGGATGTTTAGTTCTTTCCAGTGTCCTAATCTAACCCCTTCACTCTCTGCAAGAACTTTAAGAAGGTTAAAAAAAATCAAAACAGCTTCATTATATGAGGACTGTTGAGGACTGCAAAATTTGCATCTGTAAGATTTTATCTACCTTTAAAAAGCTACGCATCGGAGGATTCACTGGACACTTCCTTCCAAGATCTGCAGTTATTGTCTAGCCTTCAAATGTGTGCCGTTGAAACTTTCTTCTTTAATTTTTTCTACGCTATAGATGAATGATCTTCAAGATTGCATCATTCTTGGTAATTCCTTCTTTCCATTATTTTATACTTGACAATAGTCAACAAAACTCTGTAGAGCTTTTGAATTGTGTGCTCTGAAAATTTCACAGGCAAAGCGCCAGCCACTTAATTGTGCTAATTATTATTCACACAATAACGCCTATTAGTCTGCACTTTTTTAAAGGGGTTCAATCAGCATTCAGATCTTGCTTGCTTGGCAGAATGTCATTATAACGGCTTTCAAAATCTGGCAATAAGCCTAAGAAGAGTCCATTTTTGCCACTGGGACTGCCTAATCCAGACATCATTATCGATCAAACTGACACATGCCTGCCAAAATGGTTACAAGAAAAACAGGAATCTACAAAGCTCCAGTATCTCCAACCTAAGTCTGCAAACTGATAGGTATCAAAAGATGAAATCATATTTACATGAGAAACCAGAACATATATCTACAAGCAGAAAGGTAGAGTTCCAGAATTGTATTTAGGCAGTGAAGCAATCTATAAAAGAGAAGAACACTAAAAGAATAAAAGAGAAGTAAGACCACTGGAAGAATCTGTTGTTTCATCAAGTCTCAGGTTGGGTACTGATAGCAACATATCAAATTATCCAGCCTAAACATCTCCTACCCTTTGCTCAGAGAGTTACAGATCCACTTGAGATTAGTTTGCATGTGGAGTGAAAGTACAGTCACAAAAGTAACTGGAAGCATCAGGCTTCTCAAAGAAATGTGATTCCTCAATGCCAGGAATTGCAGAAAGAACACAGGGGCCATTAAAATTTTCTACACCATGGTTTCAGTGACCAAAATGGAATTTATGCTGCATGAAAGAATGAACTTGATGAATAAACACAGGGTTATTTGGAAACTCCGTAGGCTATTTTTTATATTGCTGAATTAGCATTTCCATGTGACCGTTTATTAATAAGAAGGATATGAGATTAGATTTGCTAGTTAGCAGTTAGCATATGATGTATGGCAATATGTGGCTCAAGTCAAAGTGAAATACCAAGATAGACATGTGTCAAACCTCCACCACCCTGGCTTGTACTTAGCGATATATGTTCTCTGGCTGTGCAGGTCAGCCAAACTTGCTTCATACTTTCCACCACACTGGGTGTGACAGGTTCTTATAACCATAATAGTGCATAACTAGATTTTTGAAAACCATTTTAGTGCATTGTACAAAGACCAAATATTCATATTTGATCTTGCATATAGGCGGAACTGGCTTCTGAATATGGACCTTATCAGACCACATACTACACAAAATCACAGAATCACAGAAACACAGAATCACAGAATCACAGAATCACAGAATCACAGAATCACAGAATGTGAGGGGTTGGAAGGGATCTCTGAAGATCATCTAGTCCAACCTTCATCCCAGCATACCTAACCACTACACCATAGCCTCAAGTGCTAGATCTACTTTTTTTTTAAACACCTCCAGGGTTGGTGA
>NW_009705565.1:0-31358 GCF_000703405.1 Apaloderma vittatum | reverse complement strand
CAGCGTGGTGGCCAAAACGCGACACAGTACTCGAGGTGAGGTCTCATGAGTGCCGAGTACAGGGGCATGATCACCTCCCTCCTCCTACTTGATAGGCTTTCATCAATAGGCTCACTTTAACATAGAGAAAGTGAATTTTTTTTGGTCACATTCTTTGAAACTGTTGTACTCCAATCTCCAGATGTATCCATTAGTCACCCATAAAGGAATTTTAATGACTCAGGCACTGAATTGATCATCCAACAGTTGTGCAACAGAAGAAATGAAGTCAACAGAAAATTGAGTTTATAACTGCTTGATTTGTTTTTCCCTATATGAATTTGAAAGGCAGTTATTAGTTATTACTGACCTTAAGAAATGTTCATAAAGAAAGCACCGAAAGGCAGAGAATATAAAACTGACCAAAAATTCAGATGTATTATGAAGAGAAAGAAAATATTTACTTTTTGTGGAAGAGTGTGAAAAAAAAGAAAAGAGACAGGGGAATTTATGGAGAAAAAGATTTTAGGTCAGGAATATATTTGTTGAGTACCAGTACAAACTGGATAGAAGTTAGAAAATTCTGGCCAGTGAGAAGCTCCAGGGATTTCCTCAAATCTTAAGCATTCAACAAGTTTCCCCTACCATTTCAATTTATCCATTATAAATACAAACTTTCCAATTTATAGGCCAAAACTTTTTTCCATCCAAATTAATATGGCAAATCCCACCGCTGCCAGCAACAGTTTTAGGGGGCTGGTTAGCTCAGTCAGTTGAGTGTGGTGCTAACAACGCCGAGGTTGCTGGTTTGATTCCCATTCAGTCCCCATGTGCTGCCTGATCTAGTCGAGAGCTGGCATACCTGGCGACAGGGAGGCTGGATTAAAATGATCTCTAAGGTCCCTTCCAGCCTAGGCCGTTCTATGATCCTAAATCAGTTCAATGATTTTTCCCTTCTGATACAGAATTATCTCAGCACAAATGAGAGATAGACAAGGATGCTGAAGCTGATCAGGATTTTACTGATAAGAATTTTTTTCACTGAAAAATGCTGATGGGTTGAACTGAATGTTTCCTGGACTGTTATCAAGTTCAAGAAAACTTTGACTGAGAAAGACTCTCAAGCCTAGAACGAAACTTCTGATTAAAAACAGATAGAAAGACAGAAAAGACTTCTTACTGCAGAACAGCTGAAATGTCATGCCTGTTGTCTGTAGTATGAGTATATATGTAGTACGATGGAGTCAGACACAGGTAAACTGGAGAGTACAGAGGTGGGGCAACGTTAGGTAGCTAGGGTCAGATCCCCCATCTTGCTCAGGCTTAGCAGTGAGCAGGTTTCTACATCATGCTTGTACCCAGATGAAGAGACTTTTGCTTGAGATGGATACTGACGGGTGTTCCTTCTCCTTCTATAGCAAAGCATAAACAAAATGTTGAAGTCATGACTTTTTCCACAAGCTGAAATGGCCATTTCTCTGTCAGATGTGAAGTAAACTTACGTCTCTGCTTTTCACCTCCTAGAACTATCCTATCAGTTGCTGTCTTTAGTCTCCTCACACTGCTGGGGCATGCTTAGTACTAGAATGCTTTGCCCCACTTCCAAGAGGGCCCTCAAGCCTCATATGCCCTCATGTGGTGTCAGGCTCTACCAGCGTACCCTTGTAATTTTCACATTACCCTGCCACTTGGCCTTTGCTCAGTTTGGCTGCCTGGTGTGAGCTACTTCAATATTACTAGAAATCAAGTCAAATCAAAGAAAAGAGGGAAGGACTGGAAAGAAAGTTAAAAAGGAGGGAAAATGAAGGTAGGAGGAAGATTTGTGGTACAGGAAAGCAATGAAGAAAATCTCCAGAGAAAGCAGTGTCTATTTGCTCCTCAACACCCATGATTTTCTCTCTCCACCAAATCTGCAAATGAAATATGGAATTAAGCAAACTTTCATTAAGCACATTTTATGAAAATAAAATTTTCAAACAATAAAGCCTGTTCATGCTGAATCATGCTACATCCAGCTGACACAATGGCAGCTCTAACCACTGACAACAAGGGAAGAGTTCTTCTTTGAGGGCTTTTCCAGTGCTGGCATCAAGGTAGCCTATGATATTCAACTACCCTTCTAAATAGCATTACAAATTGTTATATAAACCTTCTAAATATCAAGGTGATAAAACTGACTTTACCTCTGACCTTACCTCTGTTACTAGTTGCACGAAAGTTCAGTTGCTATAGAAGGATCAGCCAATTCTGCTTTTTCACACTTGCATGGTACATGTCGGCAAGGCTATGAGTTAAGTGTCAAGAGTGGGTTCCTACTATATATGAGACAGAAAGGTTTACAATCCACACAGCAGAGCTGATAAGATACAAAATTAAAGGAGGAAATAGCTGTTTATGTGCTATATTCGTAGAGCACACTGCAGTATCAGAAAGGACCTTGCATCATTTCTCAAGCAAAAGGAAAGACAGTATCATCGAGCCTGTTACATCAAAGAAATTGTTAGTGGTATTGGAGAAACAAGACCACTAAAATGAAGAGAGATTCTTGTATGAAGGGGTGCCTTTTCTAGCAGTTCATCCCAGTAATCATTGTCTTCTTAGCTGCAGAACTACATATAGCTCTTCATCCTTTTGCTTTGTAGATGCCAGGTTATCATATTTACAGGCTTTAGAAAAATTGTACCCAGTAAGTGCTTAAGTCCCTCTGATTCTCAATGAGACAAAGAGTCATAACTGATAGTAAAAGTACAACCTGTTTTTCTATTCCATGTACAACTTTTCGAAAATGTGCTTGAGTCTCAATGAATGTAGATGAAATTTATTCTCCTAAGTACCTAAGTCACTTCGGAAAATGGAAATCCGCTGCTTCTGAAAATACTACTTACAGTGTTTTCACGGCCTTTTATTTCCTGGTTAATCATCCTTGGTGATTAAAGGACTATCTATTTTAAACATCATCTATTTCATGTTATCTTAAAAACTGTACAGAAACTCTGTAGAGTGTTCCTCTCACTGGGTGTCCTTGCCTTCTTTTTCTCCTTTGTATTATTGCAGCACACTCATTGCGCCTTCTCATGAATTAGTTCATCCGTATCCTAGAGATCACACTGTGTATCCCTGGGAATTCATACAGTGATTAGAACAATGGGGCCCTGATTCTGAACAGTGCCTTCGGGATTTCCTGTTATATCAATTATATACAATAACAGCCCTGCCCATGAACAGCGATATCCTCCAAGCCACTCAGCTCCAACTGCATGATACTTAAAATTCCTCACCTCATTTTCATTGGCCGTGAGAGGAGAAGCAAAAAGTAAACAAACAGAAGATGACCTTTATGAGTAAAACATCTAAGCAAAAAAAGATTAATCGACCCCCGTCAGCCAGTCATTAAATCAAATAAGAGCTTTTCTTGTACTTTTAAACCTCAGATTTACAGTCAGGCAAATTGTGTAAAAAGGCTGGTAATACAGTGACGCCCAGTGCCACTGGGCTTTAGAAAGCTGACAGTTGCTGTAAAATAGTCATTAAACAACCTCTAGAAGAGACTCATCAGCAGATGCCCCCAGGTGAAGGAGAGAGAAAGCTGAGAGAATGAAGGAGAATCTAACATCTTAGCATGACTGAATTAAACAGAGCATATTATGCTGATTTTCAGAGTCAGCCCAGTAATTTAATTTTCATAGCAGTTCCTTTGATTGTAGCAACCATTTTATGAAACATTAATAAAACTTCTTTTTTATGTAGCACACATCCCTTTTCCATTTCATTAAGAAAAAAAAAAGCAGGATGTACAAATTTGCTGACCATTAGCTCTGTAAATGACAAAAACAAATGAAAGATTATTTTTAATGCAGTGCCACTGTGGTGGGTAGACTGTAGTTAGCTTCACAATAATTCCAGCACAAATTGGAAGAGACAAACAAACTGTACAAGGATTTGCCATATTTTACTACAATGTCATCTCATAAATCAGAATAGACTACTATGCGTGTGCATGTGTGCACATGTAGTGCTTTTATATGTAATTGTAGTTAGTAATGACATATGTTTTATTGGAATTGATTCTTGCTTTTACTGGTATAAAATACAGAATTAATTGGAATTAATATCAACAGAAAACTGATGTTAAGTGAATAGAAGTGAGAATAAATGTAGTTACCTACTTGGGAACATGTACATACACCTATGTGCCTGTGGTCATCTATCGTCAGTATTGGCCCAATTACATGTAAGTATTGTGTGAAAAATGCAGAAGTTTTGAAAATTTCCAGTAAAGATATAAGTATAAAAGAATTTACAAAAAAGTGGGGAAAAAATATTCTTTTCCTTGTTTTTTTAGTTTCCTTCCTTCCATCGTGACATTCTGCAATTCCTTGTCTTTCTCTCCTTTTTACATCTACAGTCTAGTTTATAAATAGATAAAGGGATGAATGTAAAAAGGAAACAGGAAACGAAAAGACACAGGGAAAAACACTAAAAATCAACTTGCACTGAGATTACATTTTCCGTTCCTGTTGGGGTAATGGTCCATTTTTCTTTAAACCAAAATTTCTCATTCCATTTATATTTTGGAAAAGCAGCCAAACATTTCTTCAACAAAAATATCTTCCTCAAAAAGTACTGACACCTCTTTAACCAGAGAAAATACATTTTGCAGACAGGAAAGACATGTCACAAAAACATGTTCTCATTTGGTTACAAAATCTGTTTCTTTGTTGACTACCTCATTTAAATGCTGCTCAAAGTCAATCTCCTATCATAACAAATAGACACAGAAACTCATATGTGGAAATACACACATGTTTATATTTAACTATATGTATATTTATATGTATATTTATTTACATATATACAAATGTACAGTCACAGACAAGCTATGTGTGAGAATAGAGACCATGAAGTGAAGTGTTCAAATGACGAGTTTTCTGACATTAAGACTGTCTGCTCAACCTTAACTCTGCCCCCGCACACACAGGCATCAAAACTGCACGATTACATGCCAGTTTTACCCTTATGATATCTTAGCTTCGTACAAAAAAAGCCATCGGTTAGTTAGTGTAGAGTCAGTGTTCCAGGTTTCTGATATTTGTTTTAATGTTCCCTCACGAAGGAAGAAAATTACTCGTTCTTCTCACAGTGAGGGACCAGCCTCTGAGAGATGTTACGAAGTTTATTCAGAGGAATGAAAGCACCAGTGGGAAACAGCCAGGTCTTACACAAACTTTTTGTGTGATCTCTGCCAGATCACACCCTCTCTTTCTCTGTCTTGGATTTTCATCAGTAAACTATCTCTGGAGATATTTTGGTTAGACTGTGCAGGTGGGGTTAGCTCACTTCACTTTAGTTTTCAACAAAATCAGGTTTCTCTAAAATTAAAGCACTTAAGCCAGAGGAGAGCAACCGAGGCTGGAAGATGGCCTTTTCATTCACACTCCCATCAGAGCAGGACACGCAGATATTTGACTCTGGTCTCTTTTTTTTTGGTCTCTACAGATTGACTCCAAGCAACTCACACAGACTGTGCGGCTGTTTTGTGGATGTCAGGTGGCTAACGCTGGCTTAGAAGAAAGCTACCCTAAGCTTGCTGGTCTGAGGCTGGTGCTACAGTCGTTGCACAACAGATTCTTCATCTTGTTTAGATTTTGCAAGCGCCGGCCATATAGCACATATATTTTATTTAATATTGATTTGGAACAGGAAATTTCTCTTTCCTCAGTATCTTTATCTGTAAAATGAAGATAATGTTTACCCCTTTGCAAAGCAGTTTTAGATCATCCTGTGACATATACGGTTTCAAAGTGTCATAAACCTCCCATAGATTCATTTTTTGCCTACTCAATATTACAGTGATAGCAATTGAATAGACACATAAATTATATTACAAACAGTGGCTGCTTTTCCAGTTTTTTTTTTTTTATTTTTCTTTTTTCCTTTAAAAAAATTTTACTCTCCAATAATGACCTGGGAAAACATGTCAGTTACATGTAGAAAATACTTATTACACAAATAACTACCATGCATTCACTTTGATTTCTTTTCTATAGTGTTGTATTCCTGCATAGCTGTTTTGTAGTGTTATTACTTACTATACAAAACACATTTTATTGTAGTCATACCTTCTGTGTAGTTTTTTGTGTGTGCAGCCATGAGAGAGTTTTGTACTATTTAATGATTTATTATTTTAAGTGATAGCTTTGACTTAATATTCAGTAACGTGTCTAGTATGTACACAAAAAAAATTATTTGAAATATCTTTTCCAAAAGGATTTACATAAAGTTTATTCATCTAACATGCAAAAATAGTTCCTCTAATTATGGGAAATGCATTAACCCTTTATCTCCCATTCTAACAGAAGTGTTTAGTTATGAAACAAAACTGATTTCTTTGTACATAAGTTAGAAAATGCATACTACTCTCTGTAAAGTTACTGCTCTGAGCAAAGAAATTTGCAAACCATAGAAAAGAAATTGTTAGCACAACACAAATTTTAATGAAAAGAAGAAAGGCAGAGTATGACACCGTCTTTACCGAGAGAGATTTGTATAGGTGAATCTGCATTCGTCATACCTGTTGTTTCACAGAAAGAAGTGCAGGCTTCACAGGTGAGGGGTTTTATTGAAATTATTCTGTGTGCCACTAAAACAGAGTCTGGGTTTTGGTTTCTTTTGTTTTGGTTTTGATTTTTTTTTTCTGGAGGAGGTATACAATCAGGCTAATGGACAATAATTGCAAAACTAGGCAATTGAAATTTATTAAGCAAAACTTTTGTCAGAACTTTGAACTGATGCTTGCAAGCTCCTGGTGCACTACAGTCACATCGCTCAGACAAGGAAGAGCAGATCTCATTAAGCAAGCAGAGTTGTAGTTGAAGTACCGGAAAAATGGAAAGAACACACAGGGTGATTTTTCCGCGTACGAATCTTTCCCTTCAAAAGGCATTAAAAAAGACAGGGAAAAAAAAAAGGTAGAACATGGAGAAGTTAAGCTGCGTGGTAGACTGGGCTGCAGTTTCTCAGAAGTTTAATCTGTACTGCTAGTCACATAAAAAAACAGATGCTGGCCTCAGTATTTTCTTGCAGTGTTGTTTTTGATTGAAAACTTTGTGAATGTTTGTGATATTGCTGAGAGCCTATTGGCTGATGAGCATCTCTTGCTATAGTCTCCATCATTATTTGCCTGTCTTGTCTATTAACGAGCACTATCATCCCATCGTAAGATGACAGCTGCAACACGTACTCAGGCGCAATAAACAGCTAAATGAGGCGCACAGCAATTTCACTTGTCACCAGAGCCCTCGGCACGACTGGCTGCACAGCTTGATGCATAAATTCATGAGGCTGTTGCATATGATGGAGTATGCCTGGCTGAAAGAGGTGATGGATAGTAGGGCAGCTAAAAATGGCCATCACCTTGACTCTGTCAGGACATTTTTTAAAAGTACCCCATCAGCTCTCTTGCATTCTTTCATGTACACTACCCCCAAGCTATAGGCTTGCAAAGGTACCAATATAAGACTTTTCCTTAGTGAAGGTTTTTGTATCTAAAGTCAAGTTTCTTCTTAGGTTCAGCGAACAAAATATACGAGACTAATGTGTAGGGTGAAATGGTCCTATAATAATTGTTCATTCAACACAGAGCAGAGTCATAAGGTTAAAAACTAACAACAGAAATTTTCAATTTTCCAGAGTATGTCTGAAATGCTGGTAAAACACATACATACACACAGAGACATATATAAAAGCAAAACACATAAAGTCTCATGCAAAAGTGCGTTTGATTACACATATGCATACAAAAACGCGTTTTGCAAAAAGCTGTAGAAGGTGTTCTTGAGTACATTATGGTAATTAAACATTATGCAAACCCAATACAGGTCGAAATAACTTGCCATTACGTACTGTTAGATCTGAATTAACAATACATTTTCTAATAAGTCAATAAAAGTGGAGGAAAAATTACAACAGAAAAAAAATGGACCTACTGCTTACGGGATTTCCAAACAAAGCCCAAAACTCGAGTTGCTGTAAGCACAGTGTTTGACGTCCCAGTGAAATTCTTTGCATCCTCTCTATCTATGTTACTGGAAGTCACCTAAGGAAGACAAATACAAAGGCAACAAAATCAATGAGGCAGTTTCCTGCAAAGCTTCATGCATTAATCTCTATCACACAGAGAAATATACACCACTACAAGGGAAGGAAGTCACTTGTTCTCTAATAAAAGAGAAAACCCTTGGTAATAAGCAATTAATAAAGTTGTCATGATTAGTTATGCAACTATGAATCAATGTTCATGATAAAAATGACCATTTTCATGGCTTTACTTACTCATGTTCTTGTAGTATTGCAAATATCATCGAAGCCTACAAAGATACTGTGGCCATTTTTTTAACATTGTTAATAGCAGATTTTAATGGGAGGTGGGCTTCCTCATTTTGCACACACAAGCGCACATGTCTGAACACAACACATCTCCTCCTGGTCATCTTCCCTGGTTTGCTCTGAAAGTGTCTCCAAGCCAGTCAGCTCTGCCTGGCTTTCATCTTCAGGAGAGGGAATTTGGACTTTTCCTTCCTGTAGGCCTCTGGCAACAGTGTCCGAGTGCCTGGACTCGACTCTTCCAAGCCAGGAGCAACCCCAATGAGATGCCACCATGCCTGCTTGCTGCTCACATCTCCAGGTGGTAGGAAAGGCCCCTGAAAGGGAGGCCTCCGTGGCACTTCTGTTCCATCAAGCTCTTGCATCCTGAAATCATTCATGTAGTCCTCGTAGCATGATGTCCAAGCACATGTCAAGCAGTAACCCCAGAGAGCGGAGACATCTCTGAAAGGCCTTGAGAAGGGACATTTGCCCCATTATCTCTTTCATTTCCACCTGGAGTAAGTACGGCATATGGTCCTCAGCATAAGACATGCTCATGTTGGAGTGGGTCCAGAGGGGGACCGTGAAGACAATCAGAGGGATGGAACACCACTTCTACGAAGACAAGCTGAGAGAGTTTGTATTGCTCAGCTCAAAGAAGAGATGGCTCTGGGCAGACCTTACTGTGGCCTTCCAGTATTTAAAGAGGGCTTATAAGAAAGGTGGGGGCAATGTTTTTAAAAGGACCTGTTGCAATAGGACAAAAGGTTATGGCTCTAAACTAAGAGGAAAGATTTAGACCACATATAAAGAAGAAATATTTTACAGTGTGGCTGGTGAAACACTGGAACATGTTGCCCAGAGAGGTGATAGAAGCCCCATCCCTGAAAACATTCAAGGTCAGGTTAGACGGGGCTCTGAGCAATTTGATCTAGTTAGCAATGTCCCTGTTCACTGCAGGGGGCTGAGACTAGATGACCTTTAAAGGTCCTTTCCAACCCACATGATTCTATGATTCTATGATTTTCTGTGCCATCCCAAAAGTGGGCTGGGAATTGTTCGCATCACATTAAGATTCAATACTCCACCCACTAGCTCCTCTGGGGACTGGCAATAGCTGGCGTGCCTGAAGTGCATTGCCTGAATGTCTGAGGTCGTGAGTTTTTGTTAGATTTAATGGTGCGTCTTGAAAAAAAAAAATAAATGCCTAAATATTGATTTAACTGACTGATTTTCGATATGGCATGCTGCCATCTGGTGGACATTGCTCTGATCTATCGTTTGACCAGAGCTGTGACTAAGTGGGGCAAGGAAACAAAGGGGTGCATGAAGTTTAGGGGTCCTCTGAGGAAGAAACAGGATCCAGTGCCAGTCTTCGTGCCGTAAGGAACGATTTCTGCAAAATCTGAGAGCTCTCACTTCCTCATGGCTGCAGTGTGTGACACCGAATCCAGAAAGTGTTGACTTATTTTCATGAAGCCCTTGGGAAAAAACATAAAGAAAAGCCTGTCTTTCAGACTGTCAGGGAAAAAAAAATAAGGAAAAAAAAAAGCAAAGCAAAAGCAAAAGAAAAAAATGCTGCAGTAGAGCAACACTGAAACTGTAGCAGACTTGGAGCACATTCTCCTTGTGGGATGTCTTCTGGTTCACCTTGTAGGTCAGATGGCTGTTTCTATGGGCAAAGTCATGTCCTGGGAGGAATCACCTAATGATTACTCAAGCATTTAGATAAGGCTAAACTGAATCCCAGAGAAACAGGGAAATTTTAAACACAAAGCTGACTCTCCAGATTTGTGGCATTATCTAGCTTCTGTCAGAAGTGCCTACAGACCTGTGTTATGAAGTGATTTTGAAATCCAGAGTTTTCCAAGTGCTAAAGAAACTGAGGACACTGTTAGGGAGATCTGATAAAAGGAAAAGGAAGAGGAAGGAAAAAAACCCTATATATTATCTTGGAGGTTTTGTGTTTGTTTATGACTTCAATTTTCCTGGCTAATAATTTCATAAAAATACTTCATTGAAGCTTTTATCGTTGCTACGTTTACTGTCCTCCATATCAGGGCTCAAGGAAAATGATTCTACTCTAAATGAATTCAGAAGTACAACATGCAGCCTAAGAGCTCTGTAATTCAAGAACTTCCCAAATACTATCAAAAGGTAACCGGAAAAAGAGACTTGTGTCTCACGGTATGTGTGTACCAAGCACTTTACAAAGCATTCTTACACTTTGTCCTAAACACAGTAATCAAGTTTCCCACTGAGACACTTGAAGATCAAGACTAGGGGCCAAATTCTGCTCTTATAGTTACATGTACACCTGTGTAACTGACAGTAGAATTTGCCCTTAGGACTTTAAACTTGATCTGCTATTCGACGGGCACCTCGTGCACTGATCTGAGCACCAGACTGATGTGATCCTGTCAACCTGTGAATCAGAGGAATTGCTGCTTTCATACAGAGGAGGGAAAAAGCTCCTTGTAAGTTGCTCTTGAAATCACCTCATGCCTCTTTCTAGCAAAGATGGACAAATTTGAACACAAAATTCAACACAAACTTAAGTAATGTTTAGATCTCAGGGAGACAGATGCCGTAGAAATACAAGCTGGTTGATGATTAATTGAGTTTGCCTTTCACTTAGGACACACTGTGATAAAAGGAGTTAGTGACGGGAAAAGAGAGAAATTTAAATTAAAAAATACATGAAGCACACATAAATATGTACTTGCTGCATATAAACAAAGCAAATTTAGACCAACGTCTACATACTTCTTCACTGGCTAATACAGAAGTGTACCGAAAAGAAAGTTATTCTTTTTAAAACTGCCTTCATCCTCTGAAAGAAAAATGATCTAACATAGGCAGGGCAAAAAGTTTCACTGGCTCATATTGCAACAACTACAGAATTGTCTGTTGAATTCTACATAGATTAGCAACTTTGAGCAATGGAATATATTTCTCCAAATTTACTGATTTGCATAAAATTAGTTAACACTGAGCATGGACTGTCAAAATGTGTCTGGTAGAATGAGAATGCAGGACACTTGGGGAAGACTGCTGAGTTAATTTTAGCTGGGGGTATACTACCGTCAGCAAACCTTGACCTCGTTCAAACAGCCCTTGCAATCTAGATTTACTGCACTGCCTCATCATGCAGGGAGGCTGTTCTGTAAGGAAATATGTAGACGTTCCTCACACTGCCAGGCAGCCGTCTTGCTGAAAACTTCCTTCCCTGGTCCCAAGCTCCTCTCCCTGCTGTTGCCTAGCTACTCGATTAGCCCATCGAGCAGTCACAGGAGAGGGAAGTGCTTTCGACTGATGTTGCCCTCACGCTGCTTTGAGGAGTGTGAGTTAATTGCAGTCATGCCAAAAGACTCTACGGATTTAGGGCTAGGCTAGCATAAGGCATTAGAACTTCTAAATAAAAGTAGAAGGTATGAAACTACCACATGAAGGATGGAGGTGCTTATTTAGTTTGCAAATTTTATGTGACTGTCCCTATGATGTTGTACTCTGCAGAAACATAGGAGACAAGTCCCTTCCTCAAGACAACTTCCTGCCTCCATTTGGCAGAGTAAGGGAAGAGTAGGAGGTAAACAGTTTTTTTTCTTTCATTAAGTACACAGTTCAGTGCTTTTTTTCACTAGATAAATGGTTACAAAACTTATCACATTGATCAACTCTGTTCTTGCAAATGTAGAAACAGGCCATATCTGTTGCTCAGTCACAATATTGATGTTATGGCTTGAATGAGTAAGAAAAGAGGAAAAAATGAGTAATTAAAAATGTTTTTTATTTTCATAGCTTGTTCTCTATTCATTTGCAAGTTATGCCATTTCCAAGGTCAACTGTTTGATAGAACACTTGGAAGAATATTCCCTGGACATATTTTTGATGCAAAAAAATAATCCAGTTTGTAAACAAATGAAATAAAAAGTGACAGAAGATGATATCAGACATACAACATTTGTGACAGATGGAGCTCACAAAGATTGCCCACAGACTTCAGAACATCTACTTAGTTACCTCCTTTTCCTCAGGAAAGACTGCTCCTGGGTTTACTTGGCTACTTCAGAAGTTCATTTTAGTATCTTCACTGAATTGCTAAGACTGAACACAGTAAAATTAATGTACTGTAAACTGAACAAGATTTTACAATGAGCATCTCACATGCTTGGTATCAAGTAGCTTCTCCTTGATAGGGATCTCCTGAATTAAAGAATCTAACCTCCTCTAGTTTTCCTCTCTGCACTCTTAAAAATCCCAATCAAAGAGCAACAACCAAAAAATCCTGCTTTGAGAAATTCCCAGAATTAGGCTGCAAATCATGGAGTGGTAGTTGAGGGCATCTCTTAATAGTAACCTAAGAATTTCCCATTCCAATTGCTTTTTCAGTTTTAGTGCTAAGCAGTCCACTATGGGAAAGGGACAAGATGGACTCCCTTAAAGGAAGAAGGTGCAAACAGATTTTTCCTCTTTTCCAGTATCCCTTAGCTGTCTCAACAGGTCCTGGCATAGTCTTGTCCAAGAGTTCGATCCTGAAAGTTAAAAGAGCCTCAGGAATCACCTTCTTCCACACTCATACCTAGATTTCTTGAGCTTGTTTATATTTCTTGTCTACTTGAAACTGCTATGATAAGACCCAGAAAGCTGTGAACATTTTTTCCCACTGTGATAGACAGGAACAAAGCCTTCTGCAGCAAGCAGTGGATGGAAAGGAAATAGGTTCATGAGCTCTGGGAACACTGGCAGTGCTGCAGGCAGAGTAGCAGGCAATGTAAAATAAATACAGTTAAAGAGTAAGAAAAATATATTTACTTTTGCTCCTTTAAGCTTTGAGCTATGCAAGAAGGTTGTGAAGGAGATCTTAGTTCAGAAGGGCACAAAGCAACCTACGCGGAGGCAAGACAGTTGCCTCACAGATGAAAAAAAGGGAAATTGGATTTCAGAAGATCCACATCAGAGAAGGCATAATCATGAAGAGCATGATCTCCAAACCATTAGGAATAAATAGAAAAAAAGATCATATGATGATATGTATCCAGAAAAACATAATTTCCACAAATATAAGTAATTTTCAGTACTTATTAGTAAATCCCAAACAACTAATGGAATAATTGTGAATTGATCAGACTTGAGAGGGATATTTTGCAAATTGCAGATTATTTGTCATCTTATCTTGCACCTCACTTCTGTTAGTGGTGTAAAAGCCACAGTCTATAGTGCTACAGACAGGGCAGTACAGTATATAGTATTTTTTGCTAAGTGTGAAGGTTTTGTTGTGTGTTTGTTTTCTTTTTTTTAATGAATAGTGCCTGGAAGGCACAACAAGAGAACCAACTACTGCATTAAATCAATATTGTGTCTTGTAAAACATATAATAGTACTAGAAAATAACACATAATCTGAGAAAAACCTGGCCATGATGCATTTCTATCTCTATGGAATGCTACAGAATGTAAAATATTTACTTCTTTCTCCGTTCAATTTAAACCCTACTTTCTTCTGAGATTATGCTCAAAAAATATTTCAGCTGGAGGAATTAAGATAGAATGCTTATATGTTGCTAGAGTTGTGAACTCTTAAATAAACCAAAACGAATTAAGAAAAATAGCTGTGAGACTTCTTGCCCGTCCTCAACCTATAAAATTCTGTTCTCTTCAGCTTTGCCTCCCATCCCTCTGTCCAGCCTGCACAGCTTAATTGCAAAGAGATTTCATTGCCTCAGTAACCCAAGCGTTTTATGCTTTTCTTGACAGTTACTGTAGCTACACCATTTTTGTCTATTACTATTCCTCTTCTTTATGAAATATTTGTTGATATTTTTAGTACTTCTATCTGTGTTGCCTGATCTAGTTGAGAGGCGTCCCTGCCCATGACAGGGAGGTTGGATTAGATGATCTCTAAGGTCCCTTCCAGCCTAGACCATTCTATGACTCTATGACTCATAGCAGGTTCCCACAGTCCTTTTTCCCTTATGCAACTATCCCGATATTTTGTAAGGTTTCCTTTCCATTTAAGATGAAAATTAAGATCTTTTATGTTTTAAAAGGAAAGATGATGAATATGT
Source organism: Apaloderma vittatum (assembly GCF_000703405.1). Lineage (NCBI taxonomy): Eukaryota > Metazoa > Chordata > Aves > Trogoniformes > Trogonidae > Apaloderma > Apaloderma vittatum. The sequence goes on along the minus strand of NW_009705565.1, from coordinate 16,948 downwards.
GTGTTACAGGGGACACTAGATTCACTACACCCCACTTTACTTTTGCTTCTCTCTTACTCTCTCTATCTCTTACATGTGCCTCAGCCACTCTTTTCTATTTTGGGATGGCTCTCTTTCAAGGGGGACCACAAACTTTTGCACAAAATAACATTTATTGTCCCAAGAATTAAAACTTGAGGTTCCTACATCCCGGTAAAAAATCGAAAGCTGTTTGGCTAGAGTATCCATCTTTTACTTATTTTTGCAAAGCAGATGTCCAATAGAAAATAAACCGCTGATCAGAGCACTCACCTATAGTGTGGAAGATTGAATATAAGTCCCTGTAATGCGACAGGTTGAGATTTGTTTTGGCCTCTCTTACACCCCAAGTCAGCAGGACCATCAGACTCTGAGGTATTCTGAGACCTCCTTCTTGTCTGACTGGACTCTTTAGCCTGTACCCAAGCAACTTTTCAGGAGCAAATGTGTGCCAAAACGGTACATATCAGCAGCGCGTGTCACTCTTGACAGACTGATTCGTCCTTTGGCAAGGTCTTTTCCCCCAAAACACGCCTAATATAACACAGCTATATATCTCACATGTAAACTTGGTTTAACCAACCCGTATCTACTGAACCAAAGTCTGACTGACATAAACAAAAAGTTATATCCTCGTCTCTTTTGCATAGATTTTATGCTGCACTCATCGCTGTGCTGCTGCCAGCACCGTGTCAGTGATGCATATATGAATCAGTACAAACCATTCACAAGTTCTATATTTAAAAGGCTCCGGATGTAGCAGTTCTTCCAGCCTCGTCAGATGTTCGGAGGCGGGTAGGCGTGAAGGGAGGAGAGGGGAAAGGAGTGTTCCGCTTCGAATTCCCAACAGTTTGTTTTGACATCTCCCTTGTACTGAAGTGGTTGGAGCTCACTTGGTGGCTTGCAGAGAGTTGTGCGTTGCCAATCCGATACGATGACTCTGCATACACCGCCAAAAATTGTAGTGGTTTTTTCAGCTCGGATCACAAAGCAAGCTCATGTTTAATTTGGTAGCTACTATCATTTCAGCTCGTTTGTGAGACATTGCTGCTTTACATGTGTATCCCTGTGTTTTACAAGCAAATGACAGGCATTTTTTTCAGATACTTTGCCCAATTATGTAAGATTGTCAAAAGGATGTAGAAGATGGGGAGAAGGAGAGCTGTTGTGGTGAGACAGCTGACAAAAGGAGCAACTCCAGCTCCCCCTACACTCTGGCCTTGGCAGAAAGCCCTTCTGTTATTTTCACGATTCATATTATATGAAGAAGATAAAAGTGTGACAAAGGGGAAGGGGAGGAACTGGCAGAAGTGGAGATAAGGAAGTCAGGTAATAAAAGACGAAAACCTTGGACATATTGTCCTTCATAGCAGGGAAATATGGTGAAGATGTTGTTCAGATCGCCTCCTGCTCTGCCTTCATTTTCAATTTCTATGCTGTGCAGTAGCACAATTCCATGTCCTGAAAGCATCTGCCCTCTGAGAATCAGTTCTGTTTTGTTTGTGCCATTATTATAGGCCTAGTGTCTCTGATACATGATTGAGGCCTGACTCATAAATAAGAGCTACTATAAATTTAAGCCACTGCCTTGTTTAATCCCCTTTTGCCCACACAGCGAGGAAACTGACTGGAATTTATTGCCTTGCGTATTCTCCCTGATTTATTCAGTCAGGAGTCTGCTTGCATTTTCCTCTATTTGACATTATATCTCGTAACATAATATATTTTCATTATATTTTAATATACCATGTGGTAAGTGCAACCACACAGCAAAATTTTGGGATCTTTCTGCTTGTGCTGTTATTTCTCATGTACAATAATATCTACTACGTGATGAAGACCTGACTCATAAACAATAGCTTAGGTCACCACCTTATTTATTTCCCTGAACAGTATGGCTAAGGAACTAACAGCTTGGTAATTTATTTGACATTTGTATCAGGATAGTACGATCTATGCCCCTGCATAGGAATGCAGGGCTCATCTGTTGACCCAAGCTATTAGCTAGTGTAGGAATCTGCATTAAAACACCAAGAAAGTTGTGCTGACTCAATTCTGTAGGTGCAGCCTGTTAATTTGGACAGAAATATGGTAAGTCTGTGTTATCTTCTGCACAGGTAGAAAGATAAAAATAGAGACCTTCTCAGGAAATCTATGAGAAGAGATATCTTGGAGAAAAGATGCGGTTTACGTGTGCAGTACCACCAGTTTGGCCAGTCTCTGAGCTCATACCATCAGAAGAGTTCTTTCCTATATAGTATTGAGTTTGCTTCCAAAATCACAATTAGAGGGGATCGTTTTGTTAAACTAAATGTTTTGTCCTCACATTATTTTTTTTTAGAAGAAAATGCCACAGCAAATTGATTTTCAGTGAAAGCATTTTTTAATGCTTTTTACCTTCCCACTGTACAAATTTTCTGTGGCAAAACAAAAACCTAAAAAAAGGTAAGGTGGAATAAGAGAAGCTGAGATCCAGAATAACTATCAAGCTTTTAAAATTTATTTGTTAAAGTTTATAATGAAAGTTATTTTCACCTTTTCTGCTTAAGGAAGGGCTTGACAGAGGGATATAACCAACAATTGCAGAGATATCGATGTGCAAGAAAGGACGGTTTTTCAGAAGAGGCACCTCTGCAGCATGGACAAGGCACCAGGACATTAAGTCCAAGGGCTACAGCACAAGGTGGGGACATCACTGGGTGTTGCAGCTGACAGTGTGTGGTACTGGATAATATTTTGTAAAAGGAGGTTTCAGAAGGCCAACAGCCTGACCAAGAAAGAAAAGCTGTAGCTCATGACAGCCAAGAGTCCAGTAACAAGGTCATTTTGAAACTTGAAGGTGACGCACTTAACACCATCACCAAGTTTAGTCCTGTATTCTCCCTGGGTTGCCTATAGGATTTCACCATTGGACAGACACAGCAACTGCCTCCTAAGGTTAGAATCGTAGAATCGTAGAATCATAGAATGGCCTAGGCTGGAAGGGACCTTAGAGATCATTTTAATCCAGGCTCCCTTTTGCTAGGGATGACACCTCTTGACTAGATCAGGCAACACATGGGGACCGAACGGGAAAATGCCCCAAACTAACTATATGGCAACACTCAGTAACTCCAAATCTTCTTTCAAGTCTTGTACAAGACAGGTGGCTGCCATAGTACTGTCCGTAGTTCCTGCAAGAATAGTTCCTGAAAAGAATAATTGTTGGAATGGTTCTGAAGAAGACAGTGCAGGCACCTGTTTCATAAGAGCTCTGTGCCTAGGACATGGGATGATGGAAACGGGTATCCTGTGCTGCATCAGAGACTTTGTCCCAAGACAGCCCTGACCACTAGGCTCTTAAATATTCTGGGAAATTCTGGAAACTGAGCTTCTGCTTCCATTCAAAGTTTCTGCCTCCCTAAACTTCTATCTCAGGCCAAAAATACATATATTGAAATAATGCCATAAAACCATTAATACTGGTATGAAATAGTCTGGCTTCAAAAAATCAGCATATTCTATACCCATGAAAACAATTTCACTTGCAAATGGTTGATCAACTTGAGTCAAAAATTGCTTCTTAGTTGCAATATATGTATGTTTTTGCAGCAAAATATAGAATTAAGGTTGCAAGCATTAGGACATGATGAATCAATTAACAAATACTACATCTGAAAAGGAATAATCTGCCTGGCTGTCAAATCTGAGTAGTTTATCGTTTGCTTGTGTTCAGCAAAGAAAGTTTTGATCTGGCTTTGGAAGGATGATGCTTCCTAACTGTTGTGATTTTCCAAAAGCAAATGCAGCATAAAGTCTGTGCTGCAAACCCAGTTTGTTGTAAGGAATAGCATACTGATGTATTACCCTAGGAGCATAGCAAGAAAGTTGTTAAGTCTCATCAGGCCTGAGAAATATTTTTCAGTGCCATCTTTTTTCATGTGGTATTAATACTAGAAAATTTATGACATGTTCATTTTTTGCTCTTCAGAGTAAACATTCTTTGAATTTTGGCTATTGAATCAATTTATGAAACTTTTTTATTTCTCTCTGATTAGTTTATTCACTTAAATAGGTGAAGTAAATTGTGTTATATTTCTTGTACAGTGAGCTACAAATACCTCCTCTTTCAGGAAAGGAAAGCATATGAGCAGTGCCTGTTTAGACCACCCTGCTTAAATGAGCTCTATGTTTTTGTGAGAAGGGAGGGAGAAATGCAGAGACTGAGAGCTGAGAGTAAATATATTGTGGCTTTCATACCTGGCAACTTCTGAAGAGTATATGGACTATGGGGTGGAAAGTTGTTGCTATCATCTAACTATATGAAATGAAAACTTTTCTTGAATGCTACCTCTAGCCATTCTAGAACAAGAATTAAGAATGAATATGGACAGGGTTTGAAGTTAGCCTTACTGTGCAATGGCCAATGACAAAAGAGTAGATATTCATTTTGGCAAAAAGAACTCTTACCTCCACTTCATTTCCAGGGGTTGAAATCCAGATGAAATCCCTTGTACTGTTTATAACTCAAGAATAGTTTGTAGTTTATTTTTTTAAAACAAGTTTAAAGTTATTTGTTACTTTCCATGTTTTTTGTTGTTGTTTTTTTTTTGCTGTAGTGATTATCCTTTTATCTCCCAAATGCTGTACTATCATTTCCAATGCAATAATAGCTCCTAGAGAGTCCAGTGATCATCAAACACAAACTCACCAGCTGCTCAAATCAACACACACACACACACACAACTCATGTTGCAGATTTGTCTTTTAGTACAGGACATAATTTAGACCTGGCTATCTCTTCATCAGTAAACTATGTGATCAAGAATGAAATTAATCTGAGTGGTGAACCTTATATGTCGTTATAACTGAATACTGAGTCAACAATTGAAAATGGGTATGTTTTCCTAAATATGAATAAAGTGGAGGGAAAGACAAAGAGAAAATTCAAACCAAAACAAAATAGGATACTACTTTTCCCATTTTGGAGAATAGCTCTCAGAAGAGTGGACAATGTTCTAGTGACAGGCCCTTTTGTTAACATACTGTACGTACATGCACTGACCTTTCAAAGCTAATGCAAAGGTGTTTGCAATGTTTACAATCTGAGACCTTCCTAAGGATATGATTTGCAAAGTTGATATTTACAGACTTCAAAAACAATAAAAAGTGTTAGTGATTTTTAAAACAGAGATTCCGTGAAGTGTCAGTAGTGTTCCAAAACTGTACAATTCTTGCATATTTGTATTTGCTGTGATAGAACTAGCTTATCTGGCACATGGATAGAACGACCAAAACTCACAGTAGTGTTTCTTGTGGTATTTCCATGCTTATCTACTAATAGGTTAATTTTCTCCACATGCCGATAGTACAGATTTATCTTATTGCCCATTCTCTGTCAATAAAATAAAAACAAAGTAAAGACACAATGTATGCATTTTTACTAAGTAAAGTTAACAGTGGGTTGGATTCTGCTGCCTTTACTAATATCAGGTAAAACCTCTTCCCTGGATTTTGCAAATATTTGTGGATGTAATTAACTTAAGCACACAATAAGTCACTCCAAAGTCAGTGCTTAATCAGTCTGAGAGACTTACAAAGGAAATTAGCGTTTATTAAAGACATAATAAATAGCCTTATTTGCACATAGGGATCCGTAGTAAAATATTTAGTTTGTACATTTTGTATACCCTAAGAAATGGATAAATATTTTGGCTGCCTGTTTTCATTAAACATAATTTTTAAATACAAAAAAACTGCTAAATGCTATGTTAGCTTAGCATTTCACTTATCATACATTTTCTTAAGGAAGAGCAAACTAGGCTTAAAGTATTTTCATATGTATTTATTAAAAAGTCAAAACAAACTATTATAAGTATTATTTGTTCTAAATAAACTATTTTCCTCCAATTCCATTTATTTAAAAAAGTATTTAGACCACACAATTTTTATTGCAAATCTTTTATCATAATGAGTCAAAGTATTAGATGTGTATATTCTTCATAAACCTATACAAAATTAAATGACAGTGCACCAGTCAGCATGTCATTCAGTTTAAAATTCCAATTACTTACAATACTTTACTAAATAAAAATCTGAAACATTTGAAAAATGACAGCTCTATAAATCTATTTGTGCAAGATCAGCATTTATTAAAATTTCTCAAGGTATCACAGTCCTGAAAACTTAACTTGACTACTTCAGGTAGTGGAACATCTCCTTTTAGGGAGGGGAACATCTCCCTTATGACGAGAGGCTGAAGGAGCTGGGTCTCTTTAGCTTGGAGAAGAGGAGGCTGAGGCGTGACCTCATTAATGTTTATAAATACGTCAAAGGGGAGTGTCAGGAGGATGGAGCCAGGGTCTTTTCAGTGATGCCCAATGACAGGATAAAGGGCAGTGGATACAAGCTGGAACATAGGAGGTTCCACAAAAACATTAGAAAAAACTTTTTCACTGTGAGGGTGACAGAGCCGTGGCACAGGCTGCCCAGGGAGGTTGTGGAGTCTCCTTCTCTGGAGACATTCAAAACCTGCCTGGACATGTTCCTGTGTGATCTACTGTAGGTGATCCTGCTGCGGCAGAGGGGTTGGACTAGATGATCTTTTGAGGTCCCTTCCAACCCCTGACATTCTCTGATTCTGTGATACATATCCCATCAAGGAAAGAAAGGCACTTTTTCGTGCTCTAGGGAGGTTTTGAAATTTGCAACCATACTGTCATTGTCACTGTCCAGCAAAGTAATTATTTAGTCAGGAGATCAAACTAGATTATCTAACGATGCCTTTTAGCTTTAAACTTGCCAGTCCTTTTAATGAATCACACATATAATATTAAGCAAGTACTTAAGCACTTTCTAGGCATAAGCTCTTTTTATTTTTTTTCCCCTGCTGGCTGAGTTCGGGAGGAACATTAAAACTGTAATCATAGTTTCATGGCACTTTAGCTCCATTCTGAACCATTCTACCTTATGCTGACCTGCAGGGCACAGTTTTCCAAAGACCAACTTCTGAATTCACATTTTAGATTACAATTTCAGAAGAGATTTTTTAAAAAAACATTACTTTCCCTCTCCTTTCTTTCAAAACATCTTTTTGATGAATTACAAATCAAAGATCATCCACCTTTTCACACATCTACTTCTCTACAATTTTAAACAAATATTTCCAGTGTATTAACATTAGAACCACAATGTGGCCACTTACACTTTTAAATATGATTATGTTACGAGAGGTTAGAGATTACATTCACAGCTGAACTGCTTTACTCTTTTTATACCTTCATGCCTCAGAGTTTCCATTACTGTTATGGGTTGGTGACATTTTTTTCCAGTTTATGGTTTTAACATTGTGACCAGTACCTACTAATACTGATTCATCAGACCTATACACCTAATGAAAACTTAGTTTGGGAATCCAAGGTAAAAGTGCAAGGCTCAGCTCCACAGTAAGGTAATTTTAAGAGCAAGAACAGGGCAGTTAGTTACAACACAAGAAACACTAATATAAAATTCTGCTTATATCAGGCTTACTAGAGGCAGAGAGATGTCTCAGATATACTGACTTTTTAAGAACTAAAATCTTCTGAAGCTTTACCTAAGAACTTTACATTCCGACTACTACTGTTGCTATTTGGTTACCCTTCGAAGCTGAGACGGTGTTGGGTTTGTGACTTGAAAGGAAGAGTCCAGAATACCCTGTGCTCTGATGTTGATCACATTTATAAGCTAATTAAAAGGCTATTTTATTTCAGAGCAGCTTATTAAAGGGCATTGCTCACTCTGCATATGCAAGTAATTGATGGTATATGTATTATATGACAGCACTGGGATGATGTACGTTCTTTATTAACATACATACTAAACCACAGAGGAATACACATTTGAAGAAGATTTTAAGAAAAAAAATGTTTGTGATAAATAAAACAAAATAAAAATTATATTGCAAGTTGTTACATAGCATGAGATATTACAATAGCCACATGGAAAAAGAATGTTGGCACAATTTTCAACATGATATACATGGCATGACAGCGTTCACATAAATACAGTAGTAGCTTTCCTTTCTGAAGGATCCAATAGCCTTGAACCTGGACCACAGGCATGGTAGTAACATCTCTTCTAATGCATTGCCCTTGACCTTGTGTATGCTTTCTGAGATTTAGCGTCTGAAGACTTATAATGCTTATAACCTGAAATCCACTTTAAGTTTTCAGTCATCTGTCTATCCATAAAGGACAAGGGTGCTTTTTTTCAAAAATTGTTTGTTTGTGCAGCAAGACTGACTTGAGACTATACTGGCCAAAGAAGATAGAAAATTCATTTTTACATATCTTTTCTGTGCTCCTTGCCATCAGGATAAATCACAATACTATACTAGTATTTGCTAAATTCAAAAACTGTAAAACTCAAGAGCAAAGGAGCAGAACTAATATGTCATTTATCTAGATTCAATTGTGATCTTCACCAAAAAGGGAGGCATAACAGAGTAAGCTTGGCTAAAGATAAGGATGCATCTGAGACACCTACATTCAAGAAGTGAGTACTTTCACAAAGAGGGAAATACATCAATTTTCTTGATAAATTAAAAAAGCACATCGAACAGAACACCAGACATTCACCTTAGATTTTTTCTATAGATTTTATTTGCAGTGTAGATATGGCTAAAATATCACTACTGAGTGTTGGCCAAGCAATTTGTGAGCCTATAAACTTTGATTGATGGATGCTGGTAAGAACGGACCAGAAGATCTTGTACCTGAAGATGATGTACTGAGTGACTCATGATAGTTTATGATGATGTTTAAAGCCTTAATAGTACTGCTTGTTTCTGTGTAAGAGCTGATTTTATTACTTAGACCAAAGGCCACTGACATTTTGGTTCCATAAAACATATATGTATCCATCAGAACAGGTTTACATTCAGAATATGTAAAGCAACAGTTAGGACTGAGTACAAACACTGTTGAGTTGAAGTAAAATATCTGTTTTCTCGTGAGAAACACTATGGGATCATGGTAACATGGAGAAATGGGAAGAAGGTATCAAGGACTGATGAGTCTTCATTAGCAGACCTGCATCATGCAGTCTGTACATACGTTTTACTGACACTTGAAAGGTGTGGTGGCACATGTGATTTACCGCAGACCACATTTCATTTGTATACTGGTTAAAGACTGAAGGATTAGGAAGTGATTTACTGCAGACCACATTTCATTTGTATACTAGTTAAAGACTGAAGGATTAGGAAACTAATATTTGCAATGAAGAAACCCTCAAGAACAGCAGCTTGTACTATGGCCAAGCATAATGAAGACTATTTTAAACAACATATTTTACTTTCATCATCGTTGTTGATGGGGTCAGTAGGTGGAATGAGATTTAGGCCAGAAAGAAATTTTTTTAAGGTCTTCAAATACACAAGTTTGTACTGAAATTGTACTGAAATACCACTAAGGCCCCATGAAGTTTAGTTCCGAAGGTTGAGGGGATTGTCAGTTTTACTATTGTAATCATTTCCATATTTCACAAAGTCTATAGTCCAAACTGCCAAAATTTCAAGTGGTGAATGACATCCTCTTATAAGTTCAGTTTTCATGCCAAAGATTGAATTGTCTCTCTTCACATGCAAGTTGACACAAGTCATTGTCTACTGTAGGGAAAAGAACAAATTTAATCAAAGTACTTTTTAAAAAAGTCGTAAAAAGCATTTAACGATTGTAAACACAAAGTGATGCACCCCCCTACCCCTGCCAAATCAAGGGACAAAAAGGTATTATTCAGTGAAGGAGATTTTAAATGTTATAGGAAATTTTCCCATATACCTTCATTTTTAAACTTTGTGTTTTTAGAAGTGTTCATGTGTAAAAATAAGGAAACAAAAGATTTCTCTCAGAAGTAAGTTGGTGATTTGAGCATGGTCCTCAACTGACACAAGAAAGTGATGGGCACTGGACTCTGTCCTATATATCACTAGGTAGCTTCATATTGAGAATAAGTTAGTAACCAAATCTTAAGATCTTCTTCTGGATGGGGTCAAAGGAATGGATGGAGGAATCGGACAGTTTTTCTCACCAGAGACTGTCTTGTCTGTCATTTCTTACAACAACTCAAAAAGTTTCTAAACAAAACAAAGCAGACAGGATTTCTTTGAGCCTTTGGAGTCCCACATATATAGATTTGCTGTGGTTCAGTTGCTCCTCTTACCTGCAGTCAGCACAAACATAGTGCCCATGTCCCTCACTAGTAGAAAGGCTCACCTGTAAAGCCACCTCAGACCTGTTGTGAATACAGAGACACTCAGCCCTAGGTGTTCAAGATGCCCGCAAAATGACTGATCCACCATAATAAAAGAAAGCAGGAAGTGCTTTAAATCTGTTTTAAGAAGACCAAAATATGGCAGAATTTCTTCATCTCTCAAGCAAAATATCTGCCCTTCTACCTATTCTTTCCTCAGATTAAGAAATCTATTGCCTTCATCAACAGGAGCATCACAAGCAAAATAGTGTATGTTTCTACAGAAATATTTCTAGAAAGAAAAATATCCATAGATTTTGCTTAGAATCCTGTCAGAAGTTGTACAGAGCTCAATTTAGAGACCTGTAGCAGTCCATGATACTAAAATTGTATGCAATGCTTTGAAAATGTACTCCTTCAGTTTTTTGCAATTCTGCTTACGTGCAGATGCAAGCTCTTCACAAGAAAAAAAAAGAAAGTTGCTTTCTTCCACTGAAATATCACCAGCATACCAAGGTACCACAGCAGTCATGAATAGTAATCTTGACAGATATGTGGACAGATTATATATATAAACATGTATATCCGTAACTGTGTGCACAGTGAAGGCTGTGATTTAGTTTTCAATTCCACTAGCAGTGTCCCATCATTCCCATGAGAACCACTGATCACTCAGGGCTGCGTTTTGGGGTGATTGGTCCATTTTTGCAACATCTTGCTATTTTAGAAGTGCCAACAGCATCCCACTTTGTATAACACGCCTGCAGTTCCTGCTGCATTCTGCTTTTAATGCTGGCCAGAGCTTGCTTGTTCTGATATCACTTGTGCTCAGTGGGCAGCCTAATCAGCCTGGTTGATGGCTCCCCTGATTCTCATAGCTCCCACTGTGCTCAAGGTTGCAGTATACTAGTCTCAACATAAATACGAACTTAAAAGTATACACAAAGCATTTATTTATATAACACATGCAGAAGAATTCACGTATTCCCTAAGATAAGTTTATGACATTTATGTGAATTATTTAAACACAGAAAGGGATATCTATGCTATACAGATACATTCATTGATTAACTAATTTTGTATTGTTACAAAAAATTAGAATTCCTTCTATAAAACAAGGAGGAATTATTTTCTAAACTGTGTTGATGAGTATATTTACTGAAGTGAGTTCCTGAAGTGAAAGGTATTCCTTCCTTTTTAAAATACCAGTTTAAGCAGTCACAGTTCTACCTATTTAGTCCATGAAACATCAATTTAAAGATTACTTCCAAATTCCCGATCTCTGGAAACTCTCGCTTTCCAGAGTTATGTGATGTCCATTTGCTTTCCATAAATAAAAAAGAGAAGTGGAGAGGTTAGGTGGGACTGCAATTTTTGAGATATAGCATCATGATGCAGTGACAAACAGCAGGGCATGTCACTGTAAAATGTTCTATATAAAATAACATGCAATGCCGATACCTGAAGAATCTATAATATGAACATTTCACAAATCAGAATTGTCTGCAATATGAGCCTAGCGATTTTTTTAATAGGTTAAAATTTCATGATAAACAACCCAGACAATATTAACAAATGTAATTTAATTCACTAGAAACAGTCACATCATTGCCGTGCGTTTTGCTGCAGTCCTTTTACAGTATCCCTCCACTATCAGATTCATAGAGCATAAACAAGCATTTTGATTTCCTTCTAATTAACCTGCTCCACCTCATGGCTGCTGTCAATGAAATCACATTGCAATTTTTGTAGGTGTCTATCGGCCTTTCCAGTCCAAGCAGACTGTTATGGCAGCTGAAGTGTGTGGGGCTTGCTCTCAAAACAGTTTCTACAGAGTCAACCTCTGAAGAACCAGACTCTGATCTTTCTGAGGAAACTAATTTTCCGGAATGTCATCAGGACATTTCCTAGAGGGTGAATTCAGTCCTTCCTGGTCCTGGAACAATGAATGAAGCCATAGCAATGTGTCTAGAAACATGGCCTGTGTTTTTAGTGAAAATTACTAACAATGAAAAGGAAATAGAGAAGGAAATACAGACAAGTTATAAAAGAAACCAATGAAATATTACTCTGAAGGAAAGTTTGCTGGTATTTTTCAGATGCAATATCTGGAAAAGCTGTTTTACTGCAGTTCTATCTACAATAGATATTAACTTCATGCATAAAAGCTGTATTAAAATGGTGCTAAATTAGCAGGAATTTGAAAGTGTGCAATTTAAAATGACATGCTGCATTTTATGTGCACGACAACAAATGCCTCAGCTGCGTACTGACTGATTTCCTCTCACATAAATTCCTATATTTGCTCTCCTTCCCATTTGTTCTTGTTTCTGCTCCTTTTTCCCCCTAACCAAATAATTCCTCCTCAGTGGAGTTCAGTGGGAATTGTGGGCACCAGCTTGCATTGAATTAAAAGTAGGAATCTGTTTCATACACTGTTTATACTAAAAAGCATATAAAAAATGAAACTGCACTCAAAACATAGATGATGTCTTCATGCAATAAGGGTTCCCTCATTACTGTGATGAAATCTTCTGTATCAGATCAAGATAAATTCCAATATCCTTATGATAAATTCCTTCTCCCCTAGAAAAGAATACAAAAGGCTTGATCTCTCTATTGGCATTTATCTTCTCTGATGTGGAGGGATAAGTCAAGTGCAATATTCACCAGTGACTTATTATTTCTCTCCTCACAGGTGAAGATGAATGTCATAAGGGAGATAAGCCATCATGTGCATACATTATTATATATCTAACACTACATATGAGTAAGGAGATATTAAACACACTATGAACATTTTCTTTTCTCTTTCTGTTTTTTTTTTTTTATTTTTTACTCAAACTATACTGTAGTTAAAGAAAATTAGAAGATGCTGTAAGCTTCAAAGACTTCAATATTTCCTTAGGTACTAATCCTGTCACCAGCAAAACAGACATAACCTCTGTTTCTGTTTGACTGAGAATTATTTGACAGAGGCACTAGACTGGGACTGCAGGTACCTGAAATTTATCTACTTGTTCACTTCAAGATTTCTCTTCTATGCTTTGATACTTAACTTTCCATGACTCTGTTCTCTGTCTAGTAAACACGATATTCATAACTCGTGCCTCTTCAGATGCTGTGCGAGCAAGTGGAAGACAATGAGTTCAAACAGCCTTGTATTAGATGTCCACCTGTCTTGGAAACATATCTGGTGTTTGACTGACATTTTAAAATGTACCTAGAGATAAAAAAATTTCCTACACCTAAGAAAGCCTTTAATGGGTTGGAAGAAAGCCTTATTTTACCTCTTTATTTGTCTCTAGCTAATTGCAGGTAGCTAGGAAAAAGCATCAGAACAAAGGAGTCTCACTATTTTTTAATAAGGAAAGACTTCTGGCCATGAAGAACTGTGCTGGACTGAGGATGCCAAATTCATATTTACCCTGCAACCCTCTCAACTGCTGCTGTGAGCTCCTACCCTCAACAGCTGGGGTGGTGGGCAGGGGAGTTTGGCTGCTCACATGTCAGGAACCAATGGTCCAGCTTTGATGCGTCCCCGCTGTGTCAATTCACTCAGGCTCTGGAAAAGGGGCTGTGGGGAAGTCTCCAGAGAAGTAAGAAAGGCAACATTACAAACAGAGGTAAGTTGTTTAGACAAAGGCTTGCAGGGAAAAAAAAAACCAAACAAAAAAGGATGGGGGAGGGATTTATCCAGGTCATGTGCTGCCCAGTTCCATAGGCAGCCGTCTGTAACTTGCTTTCTGGTGATACACTGTAATTTGTCATTTATGCAATTAACCACGGATAACCACTCTATTACAGTAACTCTAACAAAAAATAAATTTCAGAAACAAAACTAAACATCCTGATGACTTAGATGTCGTCAGCCAAAAAGTGACACATTTGATCTCACCCGCTTGGTAGCCTGACACTGTCAACATAGACTCGTAAAAACGTATCGTGTTCTACATGTACTGTAATATGTCCATGTGTTGTACATGTATTGTAACATATAAAAATATGCTGCCTTTACTGATTTTAAAGCAACAAAATATTTGAGATTTGTGCCATATTACATTGATAAAAAACATATGATAATTCATGTAATCAGTAAATAACCCCTTTAGCCTGCAAAAATAGAAAAAAAGTATCAGTCTACAGACATATTCCAAACTACATATGCAGACTGTCAAAGATTGAATTGGATGAGGGAAAGGCTGTAGATATTGTCTGTGTAGACTTCTGAAAAGCCTTTGACACTGATCCTCACAGAATTCTCTTGGAAATAGTCTGCTCATGGCTTGGATGAGCATATGATCTGCTGAATAAAGCACTGGTTGAATGGATGAGCCCAAAGAGTGGTGGTCAGTGGACTTCAGTCCAGCTGCTGTCCAGTCACAAGTGGTGTTCCTCAGGACTCAGTGTTGGGATCACTTCTGTTTAACATTTTTATTGATGATCTTGATAAGGATGTAGAATGTATCATCAGTAAGTTTCCAGTCGACACCAAAATTAGGTGAGAGTGTTGATCTGCAGAAGGGTAGGGAGGCTCTACAGAGAGACGTGGATAGATTGGATCGATGGGCCAGTGTTAATAGTGTGAGTTTCAACAAGGCCAAGTGCCAGGTCCTGCACTTGCGCCACAACAATCCCAGGCAATGCTACAGGCTTGGGGAAGTGTGGCTGAAAAGCTGTCTGACAGAAGGGGTTCTAATCGACAAGTGGCTGGATATGAGCCAGCAGTGTGCCCAGGTGGCCAAGAAGGTCAGTGGCATCTTGGCTTGTTAGAAATCGTGTGACCAGCAGGAGTAAGGAGGTGACTGTGCCCCTGTACACAGCACTGGTGAGGCTATATGTTGAGTATTGTGTCCGGTTTTGGGCACCTCAATACAAGAGAGATATCGAAGTGCTGGAGCGAGTGCAGAGGAGGGCAACAAAGTTGGTGAAGGGCCTGGAGAATAAATCTTCCAAAGAACAATTGAAGGAGCTGGCCCTGCTTAGTTTGAAGAAGAAGAGGGTGAGGGGAGACCTCATCACTCTCTACAACTACCTAAAAGGATGTTGTAGAGATGTTGGTGCTGGTCTCTTCTCACAGGTAATTAGCAATAGAACAAAGCGGAATGGCTTCAAACTGCAACAGGGTAGGTTTAGACTGGACATTAGGAAAATTTTTTTCACAGAAAGAGTAGTCAGACATTGGAATAGGATGGCCAGGGAGGGGGTTGAGTCACCATCCCTGGAGGGGTTTAAAGGTTGTTTAGATGTGCTGTTGGGGAATATGGTTTAGTAGTGAGATTTGCAGAGTACGGTTAATGGTTGGACTCGATGATCCCAAGGATCTTTTCCAGTCTGAACAATTCTATGATTCTATGAATGAAGACATGCATTTAAACTACTTACCTGAACTTTGGGTCATTTTTTTTGTTGAAACTACTATAGGTAAAAAAATAAAACCTATAGAATACAAATTATAATGATTTATTCAAAGTTTACAGTAAAGGTGAAGGAAAATGTGGAATGCCCTGTGCTTTGTGTAGTTACAGGGAGTGCTTAGAAAGAATATTGTGGAGTGACATTCAGTAATGTGAAGTTCTCCAGAGAATGCCAATAAATCAAAGCTCTACTCTGAAGAAAACATTCTTCACCACATTCATATTTTTTCAGAACATAGGTTCATTTTATCTGATAAACGCAGAATTATTTTCACAATGCCATATGTGTGAAGGATAGATATGCACACTCTGCTATATGTAGTGGGTACAGTTTAAGTGAAAATCTGGTCCTGTTAATTTATTTTGAGCCAGGGTTCTGTCCTATAATAACACATTAGAAAAATACCGTTGGTTTAAACAAGACACTAAATGACATTAATGTATTTGTACAAATACATGTTTTTAAAAGACTCTACACACCTAAGCAGAATGAATGCAGGGATTGTTGGCCAACATTTTCCTATACCCCTCTGAAAACATCTAGATGCCATATATAATATACACAATGCTGAGTGAGTTACCCATGAGGCTGACTACTTTGATCTGAGTCCTTCAATACAAGAAAGTCACCTCCTACATTTTGATGTTCAAAATCCAGTCATCATTATCTTGTGACACAAAATACAAATTTTCACCAATAATTGTTGCATCAGAATTAACATCTTGTGGCTGAACTATAACTTCTCTTTCCAAAGGCCATGCAAACTCAATTTTGAAAAATAAAACACTGCCATGCAACTGGCTAATGACCCTTAGTGTTAAAAATCTACTGTTTATTTCTGATCTGAACATAACTAGCCTGAGCATCCAGCCGTTGGAGTCTCATTACTTCTACTGGAATAAAGAGCCCTCTCTGATAAGAAATCTCCTCCAACTCTAGATCCTTACAGAACAAAATCATGCCAGCATTTAACCTTCCCTCAATATAGAAAATATGTGCTTCTTGTTGCAACCATGGTTAAATATGTTTTTCAGCCTTTGAGATTATTGTCAGTGGGCAAACAGAAAGAGTGAAGCAGCTCTATGGCTTCCTCTGTGGAACTTTTATTTCTCCACCTTTATTTTTACTGCTACATTCACAGTAAAACAATTCCCACCATAAACATTTAAGTCTTTGCATAGAAATCGCACCCAGTACAGTGCAATTGCATTCATGACCACAGTATGTTGCTACCAAATAGTCTACTATTCAACTAAATGTACGTATGTGGTTCTGTATTGGGTTGGCTCAGCCGGATTTT
>NW_009705564.1:456-1017 GCF_000703405.1 Apaloderma vittatum | reverse complement strand
TCACAGTCACAAGTCTTCCCCTCTTCTTCTAGACTGAACCCCAAGACTCAGAACTACCACTAACAAGTGGTAGTTTGCTGGACTCTGTGCTTGGCCAGTCTTACTGCGTCCATTCAGCTTTACCCTGATTGAGCCACAAAGGGCAGTGCGTGTTCTTTCCCAGCTAGGAGTGGGATCCATCTGCTCGACTAAGAAAAGACTACCTGTGCTCTTCAGTGAAAAAAGGTGAGAGTTTACACTTTTCTTGTCTAGCCCTCAAGAAGTGAAACTCCTCGATAGCTCTGGCCGTAGCCAGCCAGATTTCCTTCTGTCGTGCCGTCATTCAGACAACCTGGGCACAGACGGGTTTGGCTGTTTGCCGTTCCGAGCTGCGGTCTCACAGGATAGCCAGCTGGATGGAATATGCGTTTTGATGCTCTGTCAGGTGTCGCAGGACCTATCTGTGTTTGTTCTTCCTGTAGGAGGCTTTGTTCCGTCAGATTAAGCTGAGAGTCTTTCCAGCTGAGGCACCTTGGTGCAAGCAGCTATTATTATTATTTGTCTAATGCTAGCTGTGCTTGG
>NW_009705564.1:0-407 GCF_000703405.1 Apaloderma vittatum | reverse complement strand
CGTGCTGTTTTATGGTCCGTTTTTGCTTACCAGACTCCAGTAGTGCTTGTGTCCGAGGAATTACTTGAGCCCTGAATATTGGCCAATGGATGAAAGGGATGTTGGACTAGATGCATAAAACTTGCCCTAACTCTTGGCCACAGATCCACTGCACAGATCTGGAGAGACCTTGCAGGAGATTCACCAACCGAGTGTATTAAAACCCCGTGGATTTATCTGGGCTTTCTGGTTTGCAATGGATCCTTGAAGACATCACAAATAGCTTTAGGTATGAGTTGCAAATGTGTTGACCAAGAAGGAGATCCGTTTGCATTATTAAGTTTCTTCAATCCCAAACCCAAAAACCCGACAACCCTCTGCTCCCCACAAATTTTTGTGTTTGATCTGCTCTCTAGACAGACTGATGA
>NW_009705563.1:0-447 GCF_000703405.1 Apaloderma vittatum | reverse complement strand
AGAATAATTCAGTACAGAATAGCATAGCAGAGCTGTTCAGGATACATATATTTGCAAATTAGCTTACCATAACTCTTCAATCCCAAATCAGTCCCAGTTATACCTATTAAAAACCCCATAACATTTGTTTCACAGTTCCAGATATAGTGCTATCTTGTAGCTTTCTATCCAAGGATAATTTTCAATATATATATATATAATATTTTCATCAGTGAAGTATTACTAGCAGGCCTAAAGACAGTAGTCATGAGGCAAAATACATAATGTTCCACATCCCATCTTATCCATCAACTTACATTAATTTTCTTTGTATCTCAGAAAGTTATCACTGTAAATTAAGTTCCAGGAAAACATTCATTCTTATACGATCTCTGTAAAAATGTGTAAAGTATTTCTGTATAAAGTTGCTGAGGTATCAAGGAAAAATAGAACAGCTTTTCATTCCTC
>NW_009705562.1:0-4195 GCF_000703405.1 Apaloderma vittatum | reverse complement strand
GGCTGCCGGCCAGGGTTAAACCACGACAGTCCTCTGGTCTCAGACAAAATTAAAACCCCCAAACTATCAAGTATAATGACATTTGAGTTAGGCTTGCAAAACATTGTCTTTTTCACTCTGTTCATGCCTTAAATACCTTTCCCAAACCCAATACAGTTCTTGTCTGATCAGCTCATATGAATGAAATCAGTTGGTTCAGGTTTATGAAACCTGAAGTGCCCAAAGTCAGTGATGTCCCAATCCAGCCGGAGCTTACTAGTAGCACATAATACAAATAACAACACAAATAACAATAATCAAAGAGAAGCATAACCATATTTTAAAATATTTCTTTGGAAGAATACAGAAGAACAGAAGAGATAGAGAAATTCCATAGGAAAAATGTTGCATAGAAAGAACTCATATATACATTATCATGTTGTTACATTCCTCATTGCTCTCCTTTGGTACAAGCAAAGGAGTTTCATTAATTTACACCCAACAAGAGCCAGACCTGGACGTGCTTTCTTTCAGCTTGATTTCATCTCGCAGTCCCAAGTTTCACATTACATGTCTAATTCTTTCACTGAATTTAAAGTTTCTTTTTCACCTGTTGTGAGTTGACCTTGAAAGAAAATAGATATTGATTTTTTTTGAGTATTCGCAACATTTTTTCCCTAGCTGACACTTTGTAAGGTTTGTATGCATAAATAGCAGGCCCAGTGAAAATTAAAATAGATGCCAAAGTTTTGCTTTTTGCTTATTTTAACTTCAATTGAAAAAGCACTGACAAATTGTATGACTTCATTTTAACAGAGGGCGTGGCTGTCTCTTGTCTGGGTGTGCTCTGAGGTCTACGGAAATGTATCAGTTTAGAACAAAAACCTCTACAGAACGCGGACATAAAGAAAACCTAAATCTGTCTCAATATATCAAGGTGACAACCAGATAAGGAGAGGTAAATAAATAAATCATATTCAAATTTGCAAACTACCAACCATAATAAGAACAAAACCATTTATGTAACCAAGTCAGTTAATAGATTTGCATAAAGCAAGTGATTAAATGTTTCCCACACGGGTTTGTGGTGATATAACTGAGTCACAGCCATATCATGACCTGATGGCCTTTAACTGGTCTGCTTCAGCCTGAATTGGAGCTACAATGACATATGTTTGTTTCTATTTATGCAAAAGTGCTATAGGATATATATGCAGAAGATATGCTATGCAGTCCACAAGCCATCATCTGTGTTGGTATACTCACTCTGACTATTTTTCCACTACTTTCCTATTTAGATTACTGAGAACATATTTATGTTCTCATAATCAAAACTTCACGCATCAGCAGCACTTTTCTTATTCTGATGCTATTTTTAATAAATCAGTATCTACCAAAGGGAGGAATTATTGCTCTTTTTAGTCACCAGGTCTGACAGACAGCAGCCATTGAGGTCTAAATCTCTCTTCAGGTACACTGCTTTTGCTGAGAGCAGAATCTGACCTTTTCAAAGTACATGTGTGTGGTTTTCTTTTCCTGGTCTTGGTTCAGAATTGGGTGAGGAGGACAGGAGAATACTGAACACTTGCAAAGAAGCTAGTATAATTTTGGATATGCAGAGAAGGCATCCAGGTTTAAGAAATGAGGATGATCCAGGAGTTATCAAATAGACTGACTAGACTGGATGCAGTAATTCCATACCAATGACTTAATATGAAAGTATGCTAGCACTAAGACCGTTTCAAGCAAATGTTTCTACAAAGCAGTCATGTAGCCATGCATGTAGCTAGCACATGCATTAAAGAAAAATGTCATATCTTAGGTCTATCACAGGGTGAATCCAAGGGATCTACAGATCGTAGCTGAATTCATGCAAAATGGAGATATATTGAACACAACAAACATGATTATCTATCTCACCTACTTATGTGCTGGTGGACTGTAAATAATAAATAAAGAGTCAACATCCTTGTTTGGTTGGTTTGAGGTTTGGTGGGGTTTTGTTTATGTTGTTGTTGGTGGTGGTGGTGGTTTTCCCTTTCGATTGCCTTGGAACTTTCAACCATTTCCTTGGAATATGAGAGCTTTCCTTAGGCTAATCAGTTTTGGTGAGAACCAGATATGAAAACAGAGAACAGTTTACTTTTCCTAACCTGAAGAAAGCCCTATTCAAGTAACATGTCTCCAAACTGAGAATCCAGATCATTCCTTTAGCTTCCCAGCTTGATTTTTTCCTTTTGTTATCTGTACTGCATTAATCAGTGCACTGTTTAATGTATGTGTTGTCTTCTTCCTGGTTAGCACATAGTTATGACGGAACAGCAGTCCTTTAGCATAAATCTTCCTTTCTGTCAGGCTCTGAGACGGTAGTTCAAGTTTTTATAAATCCATACTATAAACTGATCATCAGTATATCATTTAGCACTCTAACTCAAATTCTGATTATTAATATTTTAAGTAAAAGAGACGTCTCCTTTCATTGTGACAGCAGCTCAGAGAATCTCTCTGTACATTTTTGGATCTATGGTCCTTTGAGTACTTTAAATTACAAGAAATTGTTTTTAGAAATCATCAGCAGAATTCAGGTATATTGAAAGCTCGGAGGAACTTTAGAAGTGTATTTGTGCTTTGGATATATTTGAAAACAAAAAATCTAGTTGCAGAGTGAGCATAAGAAAGTGCCTTACTGAAAGCCTTCATTGGTACTTAGGCCACAGATATTCATATTTTTTCTGCCTCTTTCTCTCTCAGAGACCATTATTATTTCATATTGTCAGTTGACATTTGGACTAGACTTCATATGTGGTAATCTGAACCCACTTAACGACTTTACCAAAACTGCTCTAGATTCATTTCATTTTTTTCATTTCATGGCTAGGCTTTGTGAACAAAGATATGGGAAGGGCTCTACCACACTTGCCACAAGCGCGCTGATGGCTAAAAAGGCCGATGCGGGATAGGCAAGTCCGGTTGCAAAAGGCACAGCGGAAAGTCTCCTTAGGCGGTATTGGCAAGGCACGGTTCTTTCTGCGTTGTCTTTTCTCCTCAAGACTAATTCTACGTGTGTTCTCAATGGAGGCAGCAGTGTTATGGATGGTGTGTCTCCACATCTCCCGACTGGAGGCCAGAATGGACCATTGATGGCAGTCAATATGACCAAAACTGAGGTATTGTTTCAGAGAGTCCTTGTATCTCCTCTTTGGGGCTCCTCTGTTGGCGGCAGCCGGTGGCGAGGTCACCACAGAGCACAACCTTAGGGAGGCGGTGATCCTCCATCCTGGAGACGTGCCCTGCCCAGCGCAGCTCCATCCGCAGCAGTAGGGCCTCAATACTGGTGACCCCTGCCCGTTCAAGGACAGTGACATTAGTCACGTAGTCACTCCAGTGGATGTTTAGGATTGTACGGAGGCAGAGCAGTGGCGGCAGATGACCCATGATTCAGACCCATATAAAACAGTAGACAGTACAACGGCTCTGTAGACCCTAATCTTTGTATTCTTCTTCAGGTGTTTATTGCACCAGACTCGTTCTATGGAGTTTTCCAAAAGCTCTGTATGCCTTTGCTAACCTGTTGTCTATCTCTTTGTCAATCTTAACCATCCAAGGAAATGATACTTCCTAGATAGCTGAACTGACGGACTGACTGAAGCTCTGATTTGCCTATGGTGATGTGGGGATGATGGGAGACTTCCTGAGGTGCAGGTTGGTAAAGAACTTCTGTCTTCTTCAAGTTGAGTTCCAGCCCAAATAGCTCAGCAGCCTCTGCAAAGCAGGATGTTAAACACTGAAGGTAAACAGGAAAACCTGGAAGATCTGTTGTCTGACACCTTGACATGAATTACTCCCCACATACTGCATTATCTCTCTCATAGACATGACAAGACTATTTTCATCTGGACATTAAAAACCTTACATACTCACTGTTAGGATAGTGGATGTAAATTCCCTCATCTTCATCGAGATCTGCCATGGCCCTTTGGAGCATCATGCTGAAGAAGATTGTGGATAGAGTTGGTGCGAGAACACAACCTTGTTTCACATCATTGGTTACTGAGAAGGGCTCAGAGAGTGCACCGCCATCTCTGACTTGGCCGCGCTGATCCTCGTGTAACAGAATAATCATTTTAAGGAACTTGGGAAGACATTCTAATCGTTCCAAGATCTGCCACAGGCCTTTTCTGCTCACAGTGTCTAGAGCTTTGGTGAGGTCAACGAC
>NW_009705561.1:985-1718 GCF_000703405.1 Apaloderma vittatum | reverse complement strand
GCTGGTTATCCTCCATATGGCTTTTAAGAGCACTCAAGATGATCTGCTCCATGACCTTTCCTGGCACCGACGTCAGACTTACAGGCCTATAGTTACTTGGATCCTCCTTTCTGCCTTTCTTGTAGATGGGCGTCACATTTGCTAACTTCCAGTCCATTGGGACCTCCCCAGCTGTCCAGGACTTCAGATAAATAATGGAAAGTGTCTTGGCAAGCACATCTGCCTGCTCTTTCAGCACCCTAGGGTGTAACCCATCCAGTCCCATAGATTTGTGTGCATCCAAGTGGCGTAAAATGTCACTGACGACCTCCTCTTTAATCATGATAAGCTCATCCTGTTCTTCCTCCCTGTCTCCCAGCTTATGAGGCTGGATGTCCAGAGGATAGCTTGTTCCACTGCTGAAGACTGAAGCAAAGTAGGTGTTAAGCACCTCTACCTTTTCCTCATCCTTTGTTACTAAGTTTCCATCTGCATCCAATAAAGGATGGAGATTTTCCCTAATTCTCCTTTTGTTGTTGATGAATTTATAGAAACATTTTTTATTATCTTTAACAAGCGTAGCAAGGTTGAGCTTTCAGGTTGCTGCAGACGATTTAAGACCTCTGGGAAAGGAGCTGAAAAGAAGTTTTGCTCTCCCTCATCAGGACCCTCATCAAACCTGGATTTCACTTTCTTATGTCCTGGGTCTGTCCTCTGCTCCTCTGCTTCCCATTATCACCGGGGATCTGGGAGA
>NW_009705561.1:0-386 GCF_000703405.1 Apaloderma vittatum | reverse complement strand
TTCCGGCAATTACGAGTTAAAATAGTGGTAGGTTTGACAAAGTGCGGCAGATTAATACTTGGCTAAAGGAGTGGTGCCAGCAGTCTGGCTTTGGGTTTTTTAACCATAGGGAGATCTACAGGTCACCTGGTCTACTGAAACTAGAATGGGTTCAAATGACACAAAGGGGAAAAGGGATCCTTGGTCATGAGCTGGTGGGACTCGTAGAGCATTCTTTAAACTAGATATGAAGGGGGAGGGGTTGGTAGCCAGAGCTAATGGAAATAGGCAGAGCCTTAAACTAGGTATGAAAGGGGGTGGGGGTAAAAGAGGAATCACCGGAAAGGAGTCAGTATGGAATATGCTGGTGCTTGTAGGGGAGGAAAGTAGTAGTAAGATCAAACAAT
>NW_009705560.1:21877-27211 GCF_000703405.1 Apaloderma vittatum | reverse complement strand
GGAGGGGGAGCCCCGCACCCACCTCCCCCAGCGCACCCCGACCCCCCGGGTCCCAGCCTCAGCACCCAAGTCGGGGGAATTCCCTCCCCTACAGCTCTTCCTCTTGGTCCTTGAGGCTCTTGGCAGATGCTCTTGGCTGCGTGTCCCTTGGGCACCTCAGCCCCCTGTCACTGCAGTGGGGTGCTGCGTTTAGCAGCAGCCTCGCCATCCGTCCCAGCTATTTATTATCTTATATTTAGCCAAACATTCTCACTTTGCCAAAAATAGACAAGCCGGGGAAATAAATCAGGCTGACTGGAGGTGCCAACACTGTCTGTCTGAAACTAATTAATTTCTTATAGCCCGAGCTATATTAATCTTTGCTTGTCCTCTACAGCCCATCCTGTCAGTAGAGGTTTTGTAATTAGTGGGTAGCTTGCCTAAATCTGGGGGATGTGCAGGAGTTTTCGTGTGGCGGTGGGGTGCAGTTTTCGTGTGGCGGGGGGATGCCAGCAGGACGCCTGGGCAGGGAAGGGACAAAATCCACCTGCACAGACTATGGAGAGCAGGAACCCAGAGGACAGAGCAGAGCTGCTGAGGAGGAGAAAAGGGGACATGAGCTTTCCTGGGAGAAATCCTATCACAGGGAGGCATACAGGATCTTAACCTTTCCACACATATAAATTCCACACGGAAAATTCTCCAAAAGACACAAAATCAGGCCTCCTTAGTTCTGCTGCTGATGGAACTCCTTTCTTCCCTTTTCCTCTGAGTGTGGGAGTCTTGGGGGACTCGCAGACTCTCATTTCTTATATTAGAACCATCAAACTTGCTGGGAGACACTTTGAGGAATGGGGGAGTGGCTCACAGATGGCATTGCAGAAGCGTAAAAGTTGAGACCCCGTGGAGGAAAGGGATATTTTTTTTTTTAACCAGGATCCATTGTATTTGTTCCCTTTAGCGTGGCCCATGGCAACACCCAGCCAAGACCTGAAGCCCTTAGTAATGCTTGTGTGCTCAGGGAGCGGAGTGAAACATTCCACACCAGCTCTTCATCAACTCATCTAGCGAGCAGGTGAGCTAAGACTCATCTGAGCACACGAGGCTGAATCAACGGGCTCTGAACTGGAACTGCCCCTCCAGAAGCAGATGCGGAGATGAAGCTTGAGGCACATCACCCCAGCTGGGGCATGATGACTTTGCACCAGTTGTCCACGACACAGAGCGAGCAGCTTGGTTTTCGCTGCCCTGCGCAGCCTGTTTCTCCTCCGCATCCCAGGGATTTGCATCCTTTTCTCCGCAGGGCTTGGGGAGGAGCAGCAAAGGATAAGACCCAGGGGCACGATGTGCAGGCTGGCCTTGGCTCGCGTGAATGATTGCCCTCCCCTGACCCCTGGTCAATGAGTACCTGGTCATGTGGGCTGCAAAGTCAGTGGCAGCTCCAAGTGACGTGGAGCCATCATGCTCCCTTTATGCCACTGGCTGCAGAACCTGGCCCGTTTTCTGCAGCCCAGCCAGGCTCTGGCATGGCCCTGACTTCCACGCTCACCCGTCTCCTCTATTTAAAGGGGAGATGTCTCCCGGGAGGGGGAGTTGTCTCCTGGGGGAGGGAGATGTCTCGAACACTTATGCGGCATTCCCAGCACAGTGCAGGCAGCCCTTGGTGTGACAACTGCTGCCACACGCTCCACCCCACGGCTATGAGCACACCTGACACTGCCAGAAAGCAAAAGGGATCCGCAGCAAAAGCTGTGGCTAATTAAGGAGAAGAAGCTTCCAAACTGGGCACGGACAGAGAAACCATCTCTCAGAGGAAGCGATGGGCAAGGGGCATGAACATTACAAGCAATTAGTGGACGGAGACACAAGCTCTGTGTCACACAAGCCGCTTCTTGGTGCGTTAACATTCCTCGCAAACATAAATTACAATAATCCACGTATGGGCTGGCTTTGGGAGGAGGATGTGGAGAAGGAGAGCTCCCAGCGCTGCAGCCAGTGGGGATTCCTGGGGACACGTGTTCGAGGAGCGGAGCTGCGTTACGGTGTGACGAGGGTTCACCTGGTGCGATGGGTGTTCGCTGGTGTGTGGGACAAGGGCACAGAACATCTCCCTGGCAGACTGACGTGGTGCTAACGAGACGAGATGCTTTGCTGTGCAGTGGGGCTGGGTCCGTTCCACCAATAATAGCTGGGAGCAAACTGTCCCTTAATGTGTGCTCTGTGAAGGGCAACATGGGCTGAGGTCGCTGGTGTTGAACTTGGCACCCACCAGCGGATGCCTCTGCCTTACCGAGTGGCGCATTTGCAAGGCAGTGCCCGCAGGGCGTTTTTCAAACACGCAAACTTAATGGCTGAGCAAAAGGCAGGCGGCCTTGGTTTTCTGTGAGCTTTTTCTGAAATTGCGTCGGGTTCCGGGGTTGTTTTTTTCTTCCCCTTTTGTTTTGTCGCGGTGAAATCACATAGCCTCCCGGAGTTCCAGAGGAAATCAGGTGTGAAAATGTGCTCGGTGTAGTACAAGAGTATTTTATTATAAAATGGGTCTGTCTGGGACCCTACAAGACTTCATGTGAGTCCATGGTTGTGATCACCTCAGCTAGTGCTGGGGAAGACTTAGCTCAGCAAATCCTTCTCTTCTTCCTCCAAGTACATGATTCCTAGAGCAACCCTTGCCTAGGACAGCCAGGGGACCACTGGGCTGTAGCCCACAGGTGCTCTCCCTTTTGATATAAACTGCATTTTTTGAAGATACCCAGGCTGTGCTTCCTCACCCTGGGCCCATCTGCTGTCCCCTTCCTGCAAACACCAGCCAGAGCTGCTGAACTGGGCTCCTTTGCTAACTCGGGGGCAAGCAATACCTCTCTGGCACAGGCTGCGAGCAGCGTGCAGGCTGGAGTGATTTTCAGGAACGGCAGAGAAGGCAGCAGCATCCTGAGCAGCATTTTAATCGCAGACCCAAGGGTTTTGCTAGGGCTACTCCTCGCCAGAACCTTCCTTGTCAGCAAACACCACTGCAGAGATGCGAGAGTGGGATGCTGAGGGCTCATCCCAGCCTTGGGGCCGTGGGGAGAGCAGTCCTAGCCCCACAGCAAGCACAGGGTGCGAGACTCCGCTGTGCACCCCTTGTCTCTGTGCAAACCTGTCTGAGATGTGGCTAGCGGGACACCGCACGGCGCTGGAGCCCCAGCAGTGCCTGTCTTGTTGAACTGCGCCCTGCCCCAGGCATGCTCCCTGCATGGCTCCTGGCCAGACACATTAAATCCTCTGTTTCTCCCTCACATGGTGAGGCCCCGGCAGGGACACTCCATCCAACTCCCGGCGCCAGCATCGGGAGAGAGGAGGGAGAGCGCCAAGGGCGGCTTCGGGAGAGCCGGAGGGCTGGCAGAGCTGCCTTAGTTGGGGACTGCGGCAGGTCAGGCTGTTTAGGTTTGAGCAGGAGCGATAGCACCCTCCAAACGCATTAAAGTGGAAAAGAGAAACCTCCCCTCTGTCACAACTGTGTGAATGATCCTTTGGTGTGAGAACACCTCTCAGCAGAGAGCCGAGTGGAGCGAAGATGTCAAAACACGCTAAGCAATGATGTGCCAGGGTTTGTAAGAGCCAGGTAAGAAAGATATGGCCTCCAAACGCTGCCGTACCCAGTAGGCATCACTGGCTCCATAGAGAGAGGTCTGGAGCTCCCATCTGCAACCCAGCGCTCTCATATAAGAATCCTGGCGATCCCAGTAAATATAGGGAGTATATTCAACCTGACAGCTTAGACTGGAGCATCAGAGAAACGGCAGCAGCATGAATGTGCTTGACTTGTCCAGGAAACGCAGGTCACCTCCCAGGAGGGTTCACCTATTTTCTTCCTGCAGCTCCTCCGGCCTCATTCCCCTGTGACACTGAGCAGCGCCGGAGGCCGCAGCCCTCCGGATCCGCAGCAGCTCGCAGGCACGTTTTCTCCACTGCTAAACTCACATGGACATGCATGTGTGCTGCTCCCAGGGAAGCAGCTGTGGGTAGGTCTGGAGGGAATATTTTACAGTCACTGCACCCAGGCAGCAGTGCCTTCCCCACTGCCCTGGCATTCAATAGTAACGCAGGCACCGAGTCACGGAAAGAAAATGTGTTCAGCGCCTGCCCTGCCCGCGGACCGCTCTCCCTTGTGCACAGGCAGGCATGTGGAAATCATTGCCCGGTGACTAGGGCTGTGTTTCAGCAACAAGCAGAGTGCTTTAGTTGAAAGGCTGGCTGCTAAGTCAAAGAAAACTGGCAAACGGGCCCCATGCTTTGCTGCCCAGGCTGGCACGTCAGGATCTGCTCACACCGAGGGCTGGAGAAGCCAAATGCAGCCGCTGCTGTCGCTGGGAGGGTGGCTGCTGCTGCATGGCAAGGCTCAGCCTGTGCCTGTGGCTGTGCTCGGTGCTAACACGGGGTGCAATGGCTGTAGAGCACCCTTATTTATTTAGCAGCGCCCCCACCAAGCTGGGCATCTGCAACTCCACTGACTGAGAATATAAATGGGCAAGATGAAAGGAATATTGGTATTGCTGTTTTACAGGCAGCTGAACTGAGGAGCAGGACAAATGGAGACAAGTTCCGATATCCTTGTTAACACAGACTAGGCTTGTTCCCAGAGCTGAGGGAGTTCCTCAAGGTCCCATCGCAAATCTCCAACAACATTCATGACTGAGTCCAGCTGAACTGCAGTCTGCTCTTGTCCCACACAACCACTGGGCCAACTGCAAACCAATGAATCCAGCAGCATCTCCTCTTAATTTTGCCCATGGAGCATCACCATAACAACAGATCTACCAATCCACACCAGAGATTCATGCACTTAGCAACCAGGAGCTGCCAAATTATAAAAAAAGGGGACCTGGAGAAACTGAGCAAGACTACTCTACTCGAAGCTTTCCAGGTCAGTTGCTTCACAGGGGTTAAAGCACCTCAGCTCTGCAGTGAGGAGCCGGGGCGCTGGCGCTGCTGTTCAAAAGTAACCAAACACCGTCCCCAAAGGAGTTTGCTCCTCTGAGCGGACCTTGTCCCTCATCGCCCTGTGTGAAGCAAGTGCGGGGAGGAGATAAGTTATTTTTTTTCAGAGAACAATCCATCTCTTTCCCACTGACTCACTGACAGGCTTCCCCTTTCCAAGGCAGTTCACAGGGTGAGCTGTTTGCAGAATGCTCAGTCCTCTCTGCTGGGAAGGGGTGAGTAAGTGCACCAAGGGCTTAAATCCCTGCTTCCTCTTGGGAGCAAGGAGCACTGGGGTTAAAGTGCTGTGGGGGAATGCGCCTGAGCAAACCTAACAGGGAAAATGCTTCTCCAGCGTACACCAGAGTCACCAGCAAAGTTTCTGGTGCTTTCCTGCTG
>NW_009705560.1:20337-21866 GCF_000703405.1 Apaloderma vittatum | reverse complement strand
CTTGGACTGAGATCAGCCACACAAGATATACTCAGTAACTAAGAACAAAGCATTAGACGGGGGTTTCCAGCCCAAACCAGTAAGGCCCCTATTAGCAAGATGCAATCCTTTGGCCCAGGCAGTGCAGGAGGTCTGGCTGGAGAATGACGGGGTCTCTTCTATCCACAGGGTTGGATGGATAGAGAAGGAGGAGCCATGGCTGGCACTACTCAGGAAGAACAGCTTGGGTGGCACCAGAAAGGGACTCCCTGACTGCTGACTACGACAGCCTCAGGATGCTAAGCCAGAATTTGCTGCTTGCCTCACAGTCTGTTAGCTATTTTCAGCCCAAATGAGGAATCCAACCCAGCTTTAGCCTCCCAAAACATTGAGGCAGGCAGAAACTTCAGCGGGCTTTTGGGGAGATAATAAATGCCAGAAAGTTTCCAAAAAAAAAAAAGAGCCAAGAAAGGGCTTGAACTGCAGTGCTGGACGCATGCATGGTGGAGCACAGAGCAAAGCATCCTGAGAGGGCAGGAGTGGTAGGGATAAGCCCAAGAAAGGTACTTGGCTTAGCTGGAAGTGGAGTGGGTGCAGTCTCACCTTTGTGCATGTGCTGGAGCTTGTGCCAGCCGAGCTTGCAGCGTCTGGGAGCCGTTCTGGCCCCCGTGGGTCTGTCGAGGTCGCTGGAGCTGATGTTCACCCCACACCACATGCCAACCGGTCTGACATCCCCCTTCTCTGCTGATATAATTAGGGAATTGGAGCAGATGGCTGCAGAGTTAGCTGAAAAGAGGAAAATCTCATACACAGCTGCCACTTGCTGTGTGCAAGTCCTTCCCTTTTAGGCAAGTCAGGAGGATGACAGCTCCTGTGAGCAGAGCAGGAGATGCAGCAAAAACATCCCCAAAGGACGCCCGGCTGGAGGCGGGCGGGGGGGCCAGCCACAAACACGGGGTGTGAACCACAGTGTGGGCAGCGACGAGGCAAGGATGGCACTGCAGGAGCCCCAGGCTCCCTCTGCCTTGCTGTCCTTGCGGGGCTGTGTGAGCTCCTGCTGGTCCCTGCACCTCAGTGTCAGCTCCTGCCTTCATCCCAGCAGGCTGCATGGAAACCCGCACTGGAATCCAGCACAGCTCCCTTCCTCTGCCTCCACCATTAACAACTGCACGCTGCTCTTCGCTGCATCTGCCCTGGGCAAAAACAAAACTGGCTGGCGCAGGCAGGGCAGGCAAGGACCTTGCCCCCTCCTTCCCAGCGAGCAAACACACGTGCATCCGCAGCAAAGGTTACGATGGGCAGAGCAGAATTCCTGGAGGTGAGGCTCGGTGGCAAAGCCTTGCAGGACAGCCTGCACCCCAGGGAAAAAAAAACCAAACAGGCATCCCGGGGACAGCATATGGCACTGTGCAAGCACGGCACAGGTCCTGCTCCAGGCTGGGCAGGGAGGGCAGATGGGCTGCCCTCCCCCAGAGGGGAAGGGCTTTCAGGGTGCGGCCCAAAACTTGCTTTAACTGGTGCTGGGGCATCTGCCCAGGAGAAAACCACCA
>NW_009705560.1:20056-20298 GCF_000703405.1 Apaloderma vittatum | reverse complement strand
TCTACAGCACAAGCCTCTTCCTACCTGAATGCACCTATTATTTCAATGGTGCTGTAATTCCCCAGCCAATAAATGCTCTAATGGCATGTGGAGTCTCCTCTTCTGCTCACCTGCTATAAACACAGCCCAAAATCATCTCTGACAGGCTGCAGGGAAACTTTTCCACAGCCCAGCACGCTCCACGGGGCTCAGCCTGATCCTGCCCTTGGCTGATCTAGTTTTGGAGTGCTGAGCCTCCACCG
>NW_009705560.1:15223-19938 GCF_000703405.1 Apaloderma vittatum | reverse complement strand
CGCTGTCTTCGCAGCCATTTCTAGCTCTGGGGTAAAGACTGAGGTGGATCTGTTGCGCACGATCCCTGTGTACCAAATAACTTGGCTAGAAGCCTTTCCAAATCCCGAAGCTCAGAAGGACGACTCCGGAGGCTCATCCACTCATGGTGCTTCATACAGTCTAGACCCTCTGACCCAGAGCAAGATGCCGGAGGCTACATTTCGTCATTTAAAGCCCTGTGATACTGGCAGAGAGAAACCAGCTCTCCCTGGGCTCCAGCAGCATTCAAGAGCCCTCACAGCAGGACTATAAGGAATCCCACACCTCCTCGGCCAGATGGAGCGGGCTGGAAGCAGTGGCTGGGACCGTATGTGTGTGACCCTATAAGGGCACGCAGCCAGGGTTCTGAAATCAGA
Source organism: Apaloderma vittatum (assembly GCF_000703405.1). NCBI lineage: Eukaryota > Metazoa > Chordata > Aves > Trogoniformes > Trogonidae > Apaloderma > Apaloderma vittatum. The sequence continues at coordinate 19,542 of NW_009705560.1, read as the reverse complement.
GCCACCCTGGTGCTTTGCACTAAGTAAGGCGCTTCTGAGGAAAAATCAAAAAAAAGAAATGCAGGTTTAAGGCAGGACTGTTCTGGATAAATCTGCTCTATTGTCTCACAGAATAAATCAATTAGCACCACAGAAGAGGTCTGTATTTTGCAGATGCTGATTCTCCTTGTGCTCATGCTGAGTCAAGTCAGGAATAAACAAAGTCCACAAAACTACTTTGATGTAGAACTGAGAGTGAGAGGAAAATACCAGTTTTGTTACCCAGCATACAGCCTTCACTCTCTTGGTTTAGTGCTACTCAAAAGCCCCTTGGGTATAACCAACTTATTTTTAGCTATTTACTTATTAAACAAACACAAGGAAAGGCTAAATGTGAAGGCATTTTTGCATACCAGGCTGGACTCTGCACATGTATTCTGTCACATACAGGGATGCTGAAGCAAACTGCTTTGCTCTGGAGCTGAGTGTAGAGCAGAGCCAGCTGAGGAATGTGGGTCCTGCCTAGAAGCTGAGGCTGCTTGTAGCCTCCCCCAGGGCTACTGGTTGGACCTGCTGGGATGCGTGGGAAGAAGGATAGGAGGGGATCTGGGTATCTGTGTTGGCTGTCCTGTGAGAGGGGAGTGGGCTGCACAGGGCTGCCACAAAGCCAGGTGTTCAGGATTTCTGTTTGGAGGATGAGAAGGAAGAAGCCAGTCATCTCTCCTCATCTGGGCTCAGCATCTGGGGTCCAGAAGACACACACAAATGCCTGCTGGGCAACCTGTCCACACAGAGCAAGTCTGGGCGATCCAGAGCACGGTACATGGCTCTGTGCAGCGTGTGCTCCTGCATTTCTGCCTCTGAGGTGCAGAATACAAGATATTTTTCCCTGGGTGGTGGGCGGCTAACATCAGGGATGGTATCAGGAGCCTTTTCCTGAAGAAGGGACTTTTACCTTTGTGACCTGTGTCCCGACCCACTCAGCAATGCGGGCGTGTCCTTCCCCCCCCGCCCCTCTCCAGCCCAGAGGCAGGCTGTCCCCACGCTCCAAGGAGTTTTTGGAAAATGCTTCCACCTCGTGGTCCTCTGGAGAAACGACTGAGAGATGCCAGGCTGCACCCACGCAACCCAGGGGAGACAGTCAGAAGCGAGGCCATGCCTGCCTTGCTGCTCGCTCTGCTGCCTTCACCCCAGGCTGAGCTGGGGGACCCAGCACCTCTGCTCAGCCCTGGGTGCTGCCAGCAGCACAGCAGAGCCTTCCCAGGGACCTGCCTTGCTGTGTCCGGGCAAGATAAGCACAGACTTCTCCAGGGCTGCTGCTGTGGGGCTGAGGAGGAGTAAAAGCAGCCCACGGTTTGTTAAAACACCATCCTCCCAGCCCACGTGCAGGCACACAAGCCTTGCAAAAGCTCAGCCTGGGGCTGCCCAAGCCATTCTGCCAGGGGACAGCATCGCCAGTCCTGGTCCCGCTCCAAAATCTGCTTGCACAAGCCGGTGGGGTGGGGACAGAGCAGAAGGTGGTGAGCGCCGGGCACCTTGTGACATTCAGGGCATCACCACAGGATCTTCCCTGGCCCGTGGGGAAGGCTGCACGGATGGGGGATCACAGCCCTGTGTGGGTCCCCATCCCGCTTCTGGGCAAACTTCTGCTCCACTGTGGAAGCTGCTTGGGCTTTGACACTTCAGGAAAAGAAAACCATCAGCTTGCACACAGATTTCCTGCTAGGACACCTGCTGGTGACTGCTCAGGACCAGGGTGACACATCTGCAGTTTTCTTCTGGGCCACAACTGTTACACCTCACATTAAACGTTTTTAAGGAAAAGGATCCCTCGCTTGCAATTCTCAGGTGACACCTCATTTCTTCCACAAACAGCTTCCCATCCTGCTGCCCGCTAGCGGATGGGTTTTGGAAAAGCACTTAAAAACCTGCCAGTGCTCCCCCTCACATGCTTCTACAGGAACCAGGTGAACCTTTGTGGGAACACTGTGATTTAGAACAGCTGTATTTCTGAAATATCCCCAAGGATGGACAACAGCAAACGCAATCTAACCATACGACCCGTCACATGGGTATCCAATTTCTTGCACTACCGTGCAATTTTGCAGGAACTCATCATACTGCTCTCCCAAGGGCTGTGCTGGTGGGATCTGCCCCTCCTGAGCAGCATCAGAAACGCCTGTTTGTCAGCAGCTTTACCTGTTCTTGGAGGTTTGCCTCTAGCCAGGGCACCAAGGTCTTTAACTCCAGGAATCAGTGTCCCAGGTCCAGAGATGCTGCCAAAATCTTCAGCTTGTGCATCAAATACCAAGGCCCTTAGTTCCCGCACAGCTAACAGGACGCTCTCGCAGCCTCGGGGTCTGCTGAAGAACAAAACAAACAGGATTTCCCTGATGCACCTGCTGTCCTGGTGATGCCCTCTCTGCCTGAACAAAGGTGAACGACCATGTGTTCGCAAGGCGTGAGCGAGACTCAGCTTTGTTTTGTCACAGCAGCGGCGCGAAGTGATTACACTTTTAGCAGTTTTTGCTTTTGTTAAAAAACAAAAGTCCATGAAGATGGCAAATCCATTTGCCATGCTCCTTGTGTGCAAAATGCAATGTGATTGTTCTTTCTAACGCCAGCGAGGGGACCAGAGCGCCATGGCGATGCCGCAGCGAGCAGGCAGAGCTGGGTCGGAGGTGGGAAGCGCATGCCAAGGCAGCAGCTGCTTCTCCACTGTCCTTCATCGACCACAACCCACCAGGTGAGCAGCTCCCGGCTCTCCTTGCTGCTTCTGCACCCAGGACCACAGGCAGAAGCCGGAGGGCCTCGCTGATACAAGGTGGAGTTAAAGCGGTGACACTCCTGCCGCACATATTAGAAGCCCTTCTGCAGAAGAGACAACCAGGCTGCTCGTTGCCTGTTTGTGCTCAAACACAACATCCCCGACCCAGTCTCAGTTTGAGCAGTCTGCAGACTGGAAGCTATTCCGGTGCGGCGTCGATAATTAATGCAGAAGAGTGAACAAACCTGCCTCTGATCTGCAAGCACAATATAGGTTTTGGGGATAGTGTCTGCTACCCAACAGACACAGCACGGCTCCGTGTCATCACACAGGGATTTGTCAAAGGGGTGGACTAATTCCTCGCGTTATTAAGGACCTCAAATTTTGTGAGCAAAGTCGCTGGGGTTGCAGAGGGAGCTTTCCCAGAGGAGCCAAGTGAAATTCATTGACTTCACCTGTGTTTGCAGAGAGCTTGAGAGAGCAGCCTTGCAGAAAAGCTGTATTCTCAGGTTGCCACTGATTTAAACATTTAGCTATTTCACCTGGCAAGATTGATCCTGCATGGGGCTGACAGGTAATAGGCAGGCAGGGTTTGAAAAAGGATTATAGCCGGGCTGTAATCCTCTTCCCAGCAACAGATCTCACCTGCCATAACAAGAGGAGAGGCAGCTTTAAAGGCAGGGCGCTGATCTCCTTGTCCTGGCTGGGGCTCAAACGAAGAGCTCCCTGTTAATGAGAAGGAAGCAGGGAGGGGTGGAATCGGGAAGTTGCTTTGTTCAGCCCATACGGACAGTTGGCACGTAAGGATGTAACCGGGGGTTAATCAAAAGCCTGCTGCAGCGCCATGAGAAACCTGCCAGTCGCCATACGAGCCGCCGTCCCGAGGAAATTAAAAATCACGCACCATATGCCGCGCGGCACCGGGTGGGAGCAGGGGTCTCAGCAGCGTTTGCATCTGGCCAAGCAGCCCTGCGAGGGGGCAGGTGCCATGTGTGCTGCCCCAGGGGGTGGTCCGTAGCCCAGCAATAGCTCGCCCCCTTCTCCTTTCTCCCCGACACCCGGCGGAGAAGGACAGTGACGGAGAAGGACAGTGACGGGAAAAGAGGGGAAGCGAGGGGAAGGATGACACATGTTCAGCCCAACCCAGTGGCAGAGCAGCCGGGGAGGCAGAGCCAATAGCTGCTTTTCGTGCTCGGTGAGTCCGTCCACCTCCACCCCCCCTCGAGCCCTTAAGTTGCAGCTTTTAACTACCTCGGTGTTCAAAGAAAATATGATGCTCAGCGTGAACAGAAGGAAGAGCCTGCGGACAGGTAGACAGCATGGACACTGACCCCGGCAGGGCTGGCTGCTGAGAGAGGTACGTGCCTTCCAAGGCGGGGGTCCGAAAGCAATCCCATTTGGGATGCAAACTCGGAGCAGACTTTAATTTTTCCAGCAGGGGGAAACATGGAAATCTGGCTCCTGCGAAAAGATTCACACTCCCTCCCCACCACCTCCCCTCCCGCTGCGTCCTCTCCCCGTCCATCCATCCCTCCCAGCACAAACCACTTTGCTGCAGTCTCTCCCCATCTGG
>NW_009705560.1:13580-15175 GCF_000703405.1 Apaloderma vittatum | reverse complement strand
GTGGGGTCGATGGGCTCTGGACCTGGGCCACTGGCAGCCTGGCTTGTGCCAGATGCTGAGCAGGATTGACTGTATATAAAAATATATATAATTTGTAGTTATTGCAGCCGAAGGGTCCCCGACAAATGTCTGGGTGGGACTCCTCTGGGAAGGAAGAGGGAGGTGGAGATGACACTACTGTGGCAAAACCCCTTGTCTGGCAGTGAAAGAAAGTGGCTTTTCTCCGTGTGGGAGGTGTTCAGGACTTGCTGCCTCCGGGATTTCTGTGTAATTTGGTCTCACATTTATAAACACAGAGCTGCTTTCTTCAGCATATCAAGAAGAATTAAAAAGGGGGAGGGGGAGTTGTGGGGATCCCCTGACCAGGACTAGCAGGATCTGTTGCCTCCTGAGTAGCGTGGAAGAACTTTTGTGGACTCTAGAAGAAGAGACCAACCAGCGTGAGCATTTGCTGAGCTCCGCTTGGGTCTGCCCCATCCCGCAGACAGGCGTGGGGCAGGGAGCAGGGCTGCTCTCAGCCAGTGGCCCTATTTTCCTTTCCCACCCTCCCTGGTGCCGGAGCTGGTTCCTGTGGCTGTGCCGGTGTAAATATTGTCTAACAAACCCTTTCTGGAGATGATGCCGTCAGGTGGCGCTTGGGAATAGGCAGCGTCGCTGCGGGAATCTGGAGTGCAAACACTTGTTGCAGGGAGCTGCACATTGCACAGGACATGGGTGGATGTGGCACCCAGAGCTGCTGCCCCCGCAGCCCACGCCTTGGCCCCACCGACACCAAAAGGGAGGAAAGGCGCTGGGAGGGATGTGCAGAGCAGTCGCGGCTCTGGAGATGGGAGGACAAGTGTGAAAAGCTTTTCCTCTCAGCTCTGGCACTGCAAAGCGTGATTTTAATTATAGCCTATTTCTTGAGATTTAGCCGTGTGACTTCAGCCCCATAACCTCCTTGGCAGGCTTTGCTTGTGCGAGTTGCTCCATGCACGCAGTGTGACACAGGCCTCCAAAGGACAGGTAAAAGTTTCTGTGCAGTCTCGAGAGCTCAGGAACACTTTTCTGGTCAGCCAGATGCACGTGGTGGGGAGCAGAATGTACCTCTGGTGTCTTGATAAACCTGCTGCTCCCGGAGCAGGGCTGCCCCAACTCATCCCCAAGGCTGGACCGGAGTCTGGCTATGTCTGTAGGGTGCTGCTCTCCCCCCTTCCAGCGTCACAGAGGGGGTTTGCCACCCGCCCAGGGCAGGCACAGCCCAACCCTCCAAGCCTCCAGGATAACCCTCCCACTGACTTCAGAGACAAGGCATGCTTGAGAGGACAAAGAGAAGCATTGTAACCGGTGATGCTTGGGGATGTTACTAGGTACAGAATTGTTTTTCGGAGCTCCCAAATGCAACAACGTTTTTGCAGCCTAGCTTAAACGTGCAGAGAGCAAACAGAAGCTGAGGAAGAAAAGAGCTGCTCAAACTTAAGTAAGAGCATCCACATCAGGGTTTGCACCAGGTTGCACTGAACCCAATGAGACTTCCACTTGCAGACAAAAAAAATCACAGGTGCAGTCCCAGCTCAGAGGCTAGACAAGACAGAAGGGACGTCAAAGGCTTGCGT
>NW_009705560.1:12825-13559 GCF_000703405.1 Apaloderma vittatum | reverse complement strand
GGTGCCCTTGTTGTGGTGCAAACCATGGGGCCAGGCTGCCTTGGTCAGGCAGGGCCGGCTCTCGGGGCTCTCCTAGCTCGCCGGCGTGCCAGGCAGCTCGTCCCATGGGCGCGAGCGGGCTGGAGGCATCGCCTGGGAGTGCGATGTTACCGGCAGCAGCCCCAGTTCCAGCGCAAGGGAGCACGTCCCCTGTTAATCAGCATTTAATTAAAGGACATGCTGACATTTGGAAATCAGAAACAACTCTCCTGTGTGGGCTGCCTCTCTCTGCTGCTCGCCTCTTCTCTGAATCCCTCCCTGACATTTTGCCAGATTAGGATGTGACTCTCTCTCTTTCTCCCTCCTTCCTTATAAAAATAAATTGAAAAGGAGATGTGCAAAGCCACTGCTGCTCCTGAGTGAGAAGACGTAGGGCATGGAGGTTCACTGGGGAAAAACTCCCGTTGTCACTGGTGCTACAGTGGTGTCCTGCAAAGACCTGGGCTGTGAGGCAGGTTGCTGGGTGGCAGGTGCCACAGGGATGCTGAGGCAGGGGGTACTCGCCCTGTTGGCCTGGGGCAACCAGGTCTCCCTCTTCGAAACCATGCAGAGCACAGTGCAGGCATCTCAGGTCCCCGCACCAGCCCCAGATGATGCTCCTGAAGGAAGAAAAGCAGACGGTGTGAATGGTGTGAAGGGAAAAAGGAGGTCACTGCAGCCGCTGCCCTGTGGGAGCAAGATGGTCCAATGGGGAC
>NW_009705560.1:12439-12700 GCF_000703405.1 Apaloderma vittatum | reverse complement strand
CTCTCCTACTGCCCCTCATAGACATCCCCCCGCAGTGTCACCCAGCCCAGGGTCCCTTCCCAGCGCTGGCTCCGGGGTGGGGGGCGATCCCTCTCCCATCCGTCTCCCCTTGCATCGCACGAGCCGTAGCAGAGCAGCATCCCGCCCGCGCCGAGATGCCCCCCGCCTCCCGCACCTTCTGCTGCTCTTGAAACCGGGCCAGCAATTCTGTTTATCTGTTCGCCCATGCCAGAGCTGGTAAAATGCAAACAGCAGTGAGGG
>NW_009705560.1:2718-12428 GCF_000703405.1 Apaloderma vittatum | reverse complement strand
GGGGGGGAACCCTCACCGTTCGCTTCCCCTTGGCTGCTCATTTCAACCTTCTTTCAAGCAGAAATTACTCACATTAATCAAGAGTGAGAATGTGTTTGCAGCCCTGCAGATTTGGCAGCGCGGAATCAAATTCCATCAGTAGCAGCAGGAGGACGGGAGCCTGTATCTCTGCTGTGCACAGCCTAATAGAGCCATTGCCAGAGGAAATTGGATCTGAGAGCTCCCCTAAATTAATCTACCCTTTAAAAAAATGCCAGGAGATCTACATGACAAATGAGCGTTTGCAACGGAAACTGGTGCAAAGCTCCAGCAGATCAGATCAGGATGGATCTGCCCCTCGGCCAACATCTGCACTGGACGAGGCGCAGGAGCAACCCCCAAGGCGAGTGGGTTCCCTACAGCCAGGGCGCATGGAGGAGCCCTGATGGGCAATTGGAGAGCTGCTGGGGCAGCACCAGGCTCCTGCTGGAGCAGGGGGAGGCTGCCGGGGCTCTGGCTCGCATGAAGCTGGGGCGCAGGTGCCGCAGCTCGCTCCGCTTTAATAGAGCTGCTGCTGCTCCAAGGTGATTGCTGCTTTATTGGCGTATTTTTAGCTGAGCGACCGGGCTGAGAGTAAGATGGATGAGTCTTGTCTTGGACGAGACTTTTGCTTTCAGTAGGAGCCCGGGCACGGGGTGGGAGTGACTGCTTTGGAGGCTGCCTTGAAAGCACCAGGGGCAGAGCTTGTCAGCACAGAGCTTGCTCCCTGCTCCTGGCCCGGGAGCCGTCCGTAGGGTGAGCAAGGACCAAGCTGTGCCAGGTATGAGGTGGTGCTGGGCAGTTACCTCCAAGAAGGGACCCCCGATACAATTTACTTGCAGCATCCCTCAGCAAAATCCAAAGATCCGTGTGGCGGTCAGTGTCTTGTTTTCCAGGAAGATCTCCCACGCCAGGGATCTGTCTTCTTGCTGATGTTTCACCAGGGCAATTAGACAGTGGGAGCCCTGGCTCTGGGTGCAGCCAGGTGCTCCCCACAAAGGGCTGAACCCCGAAGCTTGTCCAGGCAGTGCTGAACAAATTAACTCCCCCTCACCCCACAGCACCTCTCTCTCCACTCACACAGGCATGCCCCTTGCACCCCTCTGTTGTTCTTCAACCATGGACAATTGAAAGCCTTAGTATCTCTGCTCTGCTCCCAGCAGCACCCAGTGAGTGAATCTTGACCTTTATTTCCCAGGTTTATTAACTCCCTGCCCCTGTACGTGTGGACTGAGCAGAGACAGGCACATTTCCAGCGCTTCTGAGAGTTTTCAGTGGGGAAAAGGGACACCTGGCTGGGCTGGGTGTGAGGGTTGAGTGTGTTGGGCACAAGGGCAGGTGCTGGGTACTGAGCGCTTTGGTCAGGCTGGTCCAAACTGCTCTGAGGAGCTGAGCGATGTTCATAGCAGCCTTTTGCTTCTCTCTGCTCTAAAGGAATGTCCCTACGAAGGGAAGTGCCTTGCTCCATGCACAAGCTCTAGGACACCGCATGTGAGTTAGCTTTGCGACCTGAGAGGGGTTGCATGATTGCAGCTGGGGAAATAAGGTTTTCCACGGTGATTTTTTTGCTCTCTGAATAGATGCGCCTCTGTGGGGTTTTGTTGCAGAAGGTTTGTTTGGTTGCCTGCAGAAAATAAGCAGCCGGTTGTCAGGTTATTATAGCAAGGGGAAAACGAAATACCTGGATAGCCAGGTAAGAGAGAGTGTGAATTTATTTAAAAAATCATCCAGTGTGTGTAGACGCTGTGTGGCAACAATGGGCATCTTCGTGCCCCGCTGGGGACCCAGGAAACAGTGCCTGGGTGTGCCGGCACCGGTGTGCAGCGCAGCCCCATGTGCCGGGAGCTGCGGCCAGCGAGGCCGCGGGGAATATTGATTAGTTTTACAGTGTAACCTGACAGAGCCTATTCTGGTGATGTAATGAAGATGGATGATCCCATCCCCGCGCCGCAGGGCTTTGGGGAAGGGGAAAATGATTCGCTGCATCCTGGAGGGATGCTCTGCAGTCCTCCCTGCCTTACTCCTGTCCCTCATCTAATTTCTACCTCTCTTGATGGTTTTTTCCTCTTTCCATCCTTACGGCCTTCTGCCTTCCCTTGTCCCAGCATCCAACCACGTGGGTCTGGTGCTGGGGCTGGGAGGCAGCTGAGCCTGGTCCAGAGCTTTAGGAGGGCAGACCTCAGCCCTGGGACCTGCTGGGAGAGGACTTACTGCAGATTTTGGCTGCCCATGGTGGGGAGCTCTCCCACCGAGTCCCACCACAGGCCAGCTGGCTGCAGACACATCCCACCTCCAAGATGGGGGGAGACTTCTGCAGAGCAGCCCCACTGGGAAATCCCGAAAACCTTGTCCCAGGACCCGCTCAATGGGAATTAAGTGCAGCTCTGTGAGCTCCTTTCGCAGCCTGATCCAAGCATTTTGGAAGCCTCAGGTAGTGCTTTTTCCTCCACTGACCAGTGCTTGTAAATCCATCTTTATGGTAACACCAGGCTCAGGCATTCACATGCCAGAAGGCAGTTACGTACAGTCATAAAAATGATTTAAAATTGGTCGGGGTTTTAAAAGAAAAAGAAAGAAAAAAAGGAAAAGAAAGCTCATATATTATCAGGTCTTTATTTCTCTTCTAGCTTTTACCCTTTAGGTTTCATGTTTTCAGGCTTTTCTCAACAAACAACACAGTTGGAAATGCTAAAGCGTTTTTATATAAGAGCTGAGAATCCTCCAGAATCATGGGGCTGCGGAAAGGGAAAAAAAAATTATCAACTGCTGTGATGCACGAGATATGATCTCCAGAGCTGCCAGCACCCTCTGCAAAGTAACCATCTCTACTGTATCTTCAGAGACTTAACGACTCTCATTGCTTTCTTCCATCGGATTCAAACCCCATCGCTTCACGGACCTGACGTTCAGAAGGGATCCCCTGGTCTGACCCGATGTGGGGGGATGCCCAGCAGCTCCCTTGCCTCCAGCTGAGCTCCAGCCTAGGAAAATGAAGACTTCCAGGGATGCAGAGCCCCAGTGACACCTGCAGCCTCTGTTTTAAGAGTTTGAGCTTGTTAAAGCTCTTTTGCGGTGGGATCTGTGCCCCAGCCAAGTTCTTTGATGTGATAAATAAATTCGTGTAAAATGAAGACAGAAATCATCCTGTAATGAACACATGATGCCTTTCTAGCCTCAAGAATCTTCTTGGATATTCATAGCAGAGCCATTACTCATTTTTTCAGCTAAGGGAAACAATTTAATAAGTAATGCAGCTCCACAGTGAGCAGCGAGCTGGCCACAGCATTAGGGAGCAGAGGAAACCACGGTGCCCTGTAATTTTGAAGAAAACTAATCTAAAACTAGGGCACACCAGGTACCTGTCTGGCTATTACTGCATGCAAACCCACTATGAACACAAGGATGAACCCCAGGCAGCGAGGAGCACATCCTCGTGTTTCACAACCACCTTTTCCTCCTGCTCCCAGCTCACGACTTGAGCCGAACATCTGGCGAAGTTGCGTACCATGGGCAAAGCGAACATCGCTGCTCGCGGCAGGCCAGGCTGACGGTTCCTGTGAGATCAGCCCCGAGAGCATCATTTCTTGGTGATAGCTCGCTCGCGAAGGGAAGGAATGGAAGCAAATCTTACATGACACATTTATTTTTGTCATCTATTTATTAGCTCAGAGCAAAAGTCCTGCTGCGCTGCATTATGGGGATTATGCAAATGAGGGACATCAAGACAATTAAAAAAAGCCCAAGCGAGCACAATGTCAGAGCCGAGCAGATGCTGAGAGACCGCGCAATCCTCCCCAGCAGCTCCTGGCCTGCCGCAGCCCGCCAGCACGGCTGGACCACCCGCCCCATGCCCAGATCCAACGTGTCACCTCAGCTGGATGCTCCTGCTCCTCCTCCAGCTTGTGCGGACAACTCAGCTGAGCAGGTCATTAGGCTCATCAGTTAATGAGCTGCCCAACACATCTCCCAGTGTGCTGCCTTCCCGGGGGGCATCGCCTGCTGCCCCTTCCCTCTTTGAGGAAGGTTGCGCAGGGTGGACACTGCCTCATCTTCATCGCTTGCCACTCTCATGTGCATGGATGTAGCCAAAATTGATGGTTAGACTAATCCCACACAGAATTTGGATTTATGGGGTCCCTGAAGGGGCTACCCCATAGGGCAGAGAGCATCCTTGCGTCCTGCAAGGGACCCCCCGGCTCCCCACGGGAGAGAAGCCCAATGCCCCGTGTCCCAGCACGAGGGGACCTGGCGCGGGGTGAGGTAATGCTGTACTCGTGTTTGCTCGGGCGCTGCCATGGGAGGAGGATCTGACTCGCTCCACAGGTCTGAAGCCCGGCTAAATCCCCACTGAATCACCCGTTGTTACACTGACAGCTCGGGATTTAGGAGAGCTAAAGTGGATGGATAGCAGTGAGCAGGGGGGAAAAAAAAAAGTCCCAAATCCGACTTGTCTTTGCTTCAGCAAGCCCCAGGGACTTGGAATGTGTGTTTGGGGAATTAATCCTGTCTGAACCCCGCTATTTTGAGACGGAGGTGGAGGGAGAGCTTAAGGCAGCTGAAGTGCATGTTGATAGCTGCATCCAAGCGCAGCTCCTGCCCTGGCAGCTCCTGGAAGTGGAAAATTGCTGTTTCCCAAAAGCCTGTGGAAGAGCGCAGGCAGGCTGGAGACACGGAAGGATGCAGGGAACAGCCGGGGAAACACGCTTCCATCCTCACTTGGCTAATTACACTCGTTAGGAGAGGAATGCTGCCTCTGATTTTGAGCTCTACCAGGTATTTTTAATTTCCCTGCCTGCTGAAAGCACACACCGGAGCACTCGGGTGTTTGTTCGGGTTTTTTCCCCCCCCCCTTGGAAATGGGTATTTCTCCTCCCAGGTCAGAGGCTCTTTTGTGTCTGCCTGGCTGGGAGACGGGGCCGAAGACAAAGCGGCAAGGGAGAAAAGAGGAGAGAGGCAAGATAGGGAGAGCCAGCATCCCTACCCCGGCCCGGGGGGAGGGCACACGGGGGGTTGTGTCCCGTGGGTACCGGGTACCGGCGGTGGGCTCTGCGGGGAGCGGGAATCTCTCAGCGGAGCAGATGCCGACGTGTGCGCAGCTCCGCGACCCAATGGGGAGAGCACGAGAGACGGGAGATAATTTATGCTCTAACCTCAGACTGGGGTTGCGGGCGGCCGTCCCCAGCCGGCGTGGGAGGGAGCCTCTTCCCATCGCCCCTTCCACCCCCCCGCCGCCACACACAGCCACGCAAGCCTCTTACAATTAGGAAGACACCTATTGAGCGGCGTTGCTGGGCTTTTGTTCCTTCACTTCTCCGCTGGCGAAGCTCTCCTTCCCCTCGGCACACGGCTGCTCCTGAAGTTGCTTTTCACGATCTCCACCCAAGAACCGCGGTCCCGCTGAAGTGCCGCGACCGAGGCGGCGGGGAGGAGAGCGGAGTGGGATAAAAAAAAAAAAACAAACAAAAAGAAAAAGGAGGAAAAAAGTAAGAACGCATTTTTCTCTTTCTTTCTTTGTTTGAAGTCTTGCCTGGAGGAGTCGGGGGGGAGAGCGAGGCAGGGGGTGGCAGCGGGCTCTGGGCATCGGCAGGGCTGCGAGCGCATGGGGAGCGCAAGCGCCGACACCTGCACCCACCCGCTCCCCTCGCAGAGCCAGCTCCCCCCGGGTTTCAGCTCCGCGGGCAACCCTGCCAATGAGCATCCCAAAGGGATTCGAGTCCTTTATTTGTTTGTTGCGTGTGATAAAAATCTGTTTACGTATGCGTCTGTGAATATATATAGTTACATCGGTTTGCGCCGTGTCATACCTAATGGGTGGCGTTGGCTTGCAGCAGTTATATTCTTGTGGATGTGCATGTGATCCACTGAAAAAAAATTAATTCATTTTGGTTTAGGTGAGGATAATCACCCACTGGTCAAAATTTGCCCCTGTAGGAACATTTGTGAAGATGTGTGTCTATATATTCACGTGTATTCCCATTGCTTATGTTGCCACACAATTACAGGCAACATATGTTAATGTACTTATCAGCTAAATTACACGTGAGCTCTTTAACTGTTGGATTTCAGCGTGGAGTCTGCACTTGTATGAGTGTTCCTATACACGAACATATGTCTGTGTACATATGTGCTAAGTTTTTTGTCTTACTCAGGTGCCACACATGTGAAGTGCAGCTGTTTTTGTGGTATATTCTGTGTGTGTGTGTGCAAACACTTTTGCATCGTTACGTGTCTAAAATCCGTGCATCAGCCGTTGGTTGCAGGCAAAGAGAAACTCTGCCTGGTGCAGGAGTGTGTTTTTCTTTCGGATGAGTGTGAGCTGAAGGGCGAAGGGCGGATTTGTTAGTGCTTGTTGCTGAATATCACTGAATCCTGTAAGAAAACAGCGTGAAGTGCCGGTGTGGTGGGAAGAGCTGGGTGTGCTGGTGGAACTGCATTTGAGCAATCCTTCCTCTGGCTGCAAACTTGCAGCTCCAACCCCAGTGCTGGCATTTGGCACCGCGGAGAGGGAGGCTCTCCGGGTTCTCTCCGATGAGGTAATCCAAAAGCAAGATAAGGGAAGTGGTGCATGTGTTAACCTGAGCGGTGATGTCAGCGAGGGAAAAAGAAATTTATTACTTTGAGATGGGAATTGCCTTGATTTTGGTGTCGTTTAGTTCCTGCTGTTATTTCGGATGTGCTGGAGTACTGACACCGAAGGGTCTCCAGCGACGGGGTCCTGAGGGCTGGTGGGGTCTGGGGAGACCAAACGGTTCCCAAAGGCTTGGGCAGTGATTTGGGTACCAAATCAGAGACTCTGAGTGTGTGTGTGTCTCTGTGCAAATGCTGGGGTGCACTCGTATGTCTGGACTGCGATAGCTTGTTAAAGAGAATAATAATAATTTTTCTCTGCTGGAAGTTTCAGTGACAGCAAGGAGAGGTGAGGGTGGCAGAGCCTCCTGAGCCTCCCTCTGAGGAGTGGGCTGGGGATGCCTGGAGGGATGCAGGGGATGTACCCTCCTGGTGTTCACAGGTGTCTGTGTGTCCCCAGGGAGTAGTGGCAGACCCTCAGCAGCATGGCTGGGTGGGACCAGGGCTGGGATGGCACCAGGCAGAGACAACGGGCTTGGGGCACCTTCACATTGTGCTTATGGGTCTCCCCATGGGGTTCCTCTTCCCTTCAGGTGTGGCTGTTCCTTGGAGGGGAGCGGTGGGACTCTGCTGCCCTGTCCAGCAGGGTGAGGAATGGGGGAAATGTCTCCAAAGTGGAAAAGAGACACTTTCTCCACCAGAATTTCTCCTCATGCTAATAGGTGTCAACATTATGTCACGAGTCCCCAGTGACCTGTCAGCAGAACATGACAAGTCACGGGCACCAGCAGCAGATGAAACACAAATATCTCACATCTGCATCACCTTGGACCTGACACAGAGGGTACATCCATGATGCTCCCCAAACCCCACCACTCAAGCCGTGCACACCTGCCTCAGGGCACGGATGCCACCGTTCCCTCTCCAGGGGCTAACCCCTGTGCTGGCTCTTACTCCAGCCCCACATTTCGTACTCGCAGGGCACACTGCCTGCTGCACCGAGCTGCCGACGACGGCTGAGGACAGCCCACAAGTCGGAGTCAGCCTGAGCTTGGCTTTGAGGAGATCTGCCCTCCAAGGCTGCCAGTTTGGAGCGACCACAGCAGAGACCCTGCTAAACCCAAAGCGAGAGCAAGCTCGACCTCTCGGGGCCTAGATGTGTTTCACCAAACCTCGGGAGGGTGTGAATAGCTGCGTGAGGCTTAACCACCCTTCTGCCTTGCACAATGGCAACTCCCACGTGGGTAGACCATCAGCTTGTCCCTTTTCGATCCCATCTCCCCAGCTCTGGCTGCTCCTTTCTAGCAGGCAATAAGGAGCATGTGGGGAGGGTCACCCCAGCCCCACAGGTCTGCCAGCATCCCTGTCTTCATCTCCCACCTTGCCTTGCCCTCATGCATCCAGAGGGGGAAGCACACCAGTGTCCCGTCTTGCAGGCAGGTGGGGTTGCACAGGACAGCCTGAATGGGAATATCTGCTGCATGCAGAGGGTAAGTCAGGAGGGCTCAGGGGGTTCAGTGTAGATGCTGAGCGAGTGCAGGGATCACAGTGTGGAGCAGTGGTGTTTGTAAAGGAGGCCATGATTTCTCTGCTCTGTGTCAGTGTGAATCTTCCATGCCAGAGAGGAAGAGGTGGACCTGGGTGGTGAAACCCTCTTCCAACATGGTGTGAAGCCGTGATGTGAACTCCAGCAGAGCACTGGTGGCTGTCTCTGCTCCTATCCCAGGGGGGAGCTGGGTCTGTGGCTTTGTAGGGACTGTTTGAGCCCATCCATGGGATGGTGAATCCAGGTGCAAAAGGGCTTTGGGGTCTGGTCTGCGAGAGGAGGGGAAGGGTACCTTTAACAGATCTGCTTCCTGCACTACCTGTCATTAGTGGATTCAGCCGTGACTTATGATGGTGGGGGATGGGTTGATATCTTTCCCTCCCAAGCTTGTGCCCAGGGTGATGTCCCTGAAATCACTGGAGTCACCTGAGGCAGGTTTGAGCCCAGGGACGTGTCTCCCCAGGGTAGTCCAAGGGACCATGCTGGTGTGGAGGTGATGGCTACTTGGTCTTTGCTTTCTATCTCTTGACAAAATGCCCTGTACCCCCATGGGGCTTTTTCCTCACCTTCTCTCTCTAATTCCTCCCTCCCTTTGTTCCCTCTGCTCCAATCACTCCTGATCACTGAACCGTCCCCTTCAGCCTGTCGGTTTCTCCCTCCATTACCAAGTTCAAGTTGCTGGAGATCGGGGAGGGGAGCATCTCCCTCCTCACCCACCTCCAAGAGAGGGACCAGCCCTGCGATCATGGGGAACGACTCCAGGGCAGCCTCTGCCTCAGGCCCTGCCTTCGACAGACCATTGCTCATCAGCCCTGCGTGCTCCTACAGCAAATCTAGACAAATTCCCCCCACTCCCGGTTGCTGCAGCAGCTTCTGCCTCGCAGCCCAGACTTAATTACAGCCGGGGCTGCGGGAGCTGAAGTATCTGTGACCAGGAACGTGCTGAAAGGCCCGGGAGGATCTTGTTAGTGAGTGACTTACCTGGATTCCCGAGCTGCGTTTGCCCTCTCGTAATGGGCTGTGTGGCAAATTGATGGCTAGTTTGCAGGAACAGATCTGAGTCATTATCTTGTTCCTTCCCTCTTGTCCCTCCACCTTGAAAAAAAGCCCGAGGAACAGTGCAATGAGGCTGAGCAGAGGCAGAGCAGGGAGGTTTTGGGTTCGGCAGGATCAGATGGGCTGTGACCTGGGACACACAAGTAACAGTCTAGGCTCCCATGGCCAGATGTGCCTCTCCAAGGGTCACTTGGTTCAGGTGCTCATTTGTTGGTTTTCAGAGCACAGAAGCACCAAGGGGTCAAGCCAAAATAGATTTATTCTTACTTGTATCAGCAAGCTGAGAAACAAAGTCGTCTAGGGTCGGAGAACATTTTATTTCACCTGGAGAAAAACCTTTCATTACATTTCCAGTCACCTAAAATGCGTATTTTTGGTAAGTGAGAGGGAGAGCTGGAAGCAGCATGCTGTGCCAAATGGAGAAGTGGGAAGGAAAGGCTGCAACTTCTCAGGGCTGGATTTGTACCCAAAGCCAACTGGTACAAACTGGTACAAATACTCCTCCTGGTCTGTTCCAGTGAAA
>NW_009705560.1:0-2687 GCF_000703405.1 Apaloderma vittatum | reverse complement strand
TCCTGCTCTCCAAAGCATTCTCTAGCACCCATGGAAATGCCATTCCTGCAGGAGCCTGGTGCTGGGCTGAGCTGTGCTGGGGCAACTGGAGCCCAGCTCTGCACACCTCAGATCCCTCAGCACCTCGGACACACGTCACTGAGTCAGGGAAAGCCAGACCCCAGAGCACTGGTACCTGCTGGAAGGGGAAATCACATCTCACGGGCTGCCAGGGTGCCGGGGAGAGGCTGCATGAGCTATGTCTGCTGTTCTGGAGAGGGGTGGGCTGAGCGTCCCTGTGAGCATAAAGTGCAAAAGTAGCCAGAAAACTAAAGGGTTTCTTTTCTCTTCCTAAACCACATCAGACCAGTTTTAGGCTGTGTTTTGCAAGGAGTGGCGATTGCATGTGCACCTGCAAAATTAGGATTATTTTAGCCTTTCCTATGGATTCCCTGTGGCTGCCAGCGCATCCTGGGAAGGGAGCCCGGGCTCACTCTGCTCTCTCCTTAACGCGATGCTGCAGCGGGAGCTGCTCTGCACGGGCTGCGATGCTGCGATTGCTGTCGTTGCTGCACACACGGGTTTGTGAGCGCATCTCTCCGGTGTGTCTCGATAGGGGTGATGTAGACAGTGTGGTCTCATCATCAGGCACCTGCTTTGGGGAGCGATTGGGGAAACAGATCTATGTTGCTTTCCTGAGCTCAGCATTAAGGATACGCTCGGCTTACCTGGCGTCACTTCTAATTGCCTGTAAGAGTTGAGGGATTTATGTAGCTTTCTGGAAAGATTTGGGTTATACCTGCTTTGTTAAAACAGCTATCGATACAAAATCAGGTGATGAGAAAGCTGATTAAAATCCATGAATAACCCCAGTATTACCCTCTCCATGGGATGTACAAGTGACAGACAGCATGCGCCTTTAACTGTACAGATCACCGATAAATGCTTTTGAGCCCCCTCTTCCCCAAGTAGATGTTTCTATAAAGCCAAAAAGTCCAATCGTAATGACTTGGAAGACAAGGTAATGCACGCTGAAGGCTGGGAAATGACATTGTTACAATGACAAATATTCTCCGAATACACAATTCATGATCCTGGGCGCCTTATAAATATGATTAGTAGATCTAATCTTGCTGTGCTGGAGCCAGTTGTCAAGACAGCTTGAAAACAGATTGTTGCCCAACTCCGACTCCAACTGCTCCCCGAGTTCTAATAGTTAACATTTAAAAACTAGGCAAGAGATGGGTCCTGCACGCCCTGCCCTGAGGCACAAGCTGTAGCTGGTGAGAGAGGGGCTGGGGAGAGGGGAACTGCAGATGATCCCCTAAAAGAAAGGCTGGTTGCACCTTCTTGGGATGCAACTAGTATAGATCTTCCATGGAAAACAACATTTTTTAGGTGTATCCAGCTTGGTAAGTCTCTGCTCTTGAGTATCTACCCATCTGTCTGTCCATCTGTCCATCCATCCTTCCTGTTTCAGTTCTTGGATATGTATTATTTCCCTCCACCTTGAAGAGGAGGCAGCCCCAGAGAGGCTCTGCCTGCACCCGAGGCACAGGCAGGGAGTTGGGGAAGGAGGGGATGAGCCCTGGGAGAAGGTGAATCAGCTCCAAGAGCCCTTAGCTGCAGGGAGCCTTCCTCTTGTGCTGGAATTTTGGGAACTGTCAGGCCTGCCTGCTCCAAAGATGATGCCCACACGTGCCTCTCTGGGTGCCGGCAGAAGCTCCCAGGCACAGGGTTTTCTGCAAACCAGCTGGAAAGGCAGGAGAATAAGATCTCCAAAACCACTCAAGGGCTTTTGGGTAGCTGGGGTGGCTTCCAGCCAGGCTGTCGCAGCACCCCTGTACTCCCTGGGATTGGCAAAACCAGGCTAAGCCCCCAGTGCCCCTGGCTCCCAGGGGAGGGGATGGGCAGCTTGCTGAAGGCAGCAAAGTGCTTTTTAAATCACTTTTTAAATCTAAGTCCTGTGGGTCTCCAAGGTGCGTTTGATACTTTTACTTATGATTTTCTGGCAGATCCCAGCGGGGACGTAGTTTCAGAGCAAGCTGGGGCTGCTCAAACTTTTGCGTTTTTGGGGCAGCCTGGCTGGGGATGTTGTGAGAGAGTCCCCAAGCTCCCGCTCGCCTTCGCCACCACCCGACCTGCCCGAACGGCCCCCACCTCCTGCAAACCAGCGCTTGGGACCAACAGCACGGGGGAGGCTTTGAGCGTATCCAAGATACAGCGGATTTGGGCACCCTGTCAAATGTTCTCATTGTCTGACCCTTGTCCAGACGCCAGTAAAACCCTTTGGGAAATTCCCCCTCCACCCAGCGCACCGGCTTTAATTACAGAAGAGGAATGTGAGGCGCAGAGCCCTGCTCCTCCCGCCTCTGTGCTCGGCTGAGCCCTGGGCACCCGCACGTATCCCCCCAAAGTTTGGAGTCTGGGAGGGTGGCAGGGTTAGGGGATGAGAGGGGAGGAAGAGGGGCCATGGGGAAGGACAGCAGCAGACGTGGGTGCTGGGTGCCCCTGCCCGGTGCCGGTGGGACCCTTCCAAACCCAGGGTGATGAGCGGGGACATGTCCCCCCCGTCCCACTCTGGCAGCAGTACCCGAGCAGCAGGACATGAGTAATATAACATCCCACTGGGGGAGTTAGATCAAAGGCACTGAAGTAGATACAAGAGGTTTCTGCTTCACAGACCAGAGAGGCTGCAGTTCAATAGC
>NW_009705559.1:13439-15263 GCF_000703405.1 Apaloderma vittatum | reverse complement strand
CTGTACATGGCGGAGTGCAGGGAAAGCGTTTGGTGTTTAGAGACCAAAAACTGGGGACGGCAGTGATCCCCTTCCCTCCCTGGCCCCCGGCACTGCTTCCAGGCCTTCCTGCCCAGGCGTGTGCAGCGTTGCCACCCTCGGGCACGCGTGAACACAGTTCTTGCATACAACTACTCCAGTCAGCGTTTCACATCTTGGGTTTAAACCCCAGTCTTCAAAATCAGTGGTGCTGGATACCCACAAGTATCAAAAACCCGGGGACTGCGGCGTTTCTGGACATCGCCTCTCTCCCGTCCACAGCTCCTCACCACAGATTTGCGAGTGCTTATGTGCAGTGGTGAAAAACTGCTCTTACTACTACTACTTACTACTCTTTCTTACGTTTCGAAGTATTTCACAGCAGCAGGTGCAGATACAAAAGGGGAACCTGTAACAATTCCCACCTTCTTGCCAGACAGAAAGGCATGCAGAACTGTTCCCAAAATCTCGCAGGCTAAGCCCCATGATCTGTCAGCAAACTTAGCACGGGATGGCCGTGTGTGCCACACACAGCTGCCTGGTCTGTCCCAGCTCCACCGATGAGCGAAGGATTCATGAATAGTTCCTAAAATGCCACAAAAGTGTCGTTACAGCTTCATGAGGCAAAACACGGCCATGGTCTCTCTTTAAACCTTTAGGTTCTGAATGATTTCTCAGCAAATCGGTCAAGACCTAATTCATATGACAACAGAAAAGTGAGAGAAAAATAAAAACACTCCACCAAAACATTTTGTTTCTCCAAATAGCACCAAACCTCAACTGCGCCTAAGCCAATTGTTAATTAAATGATTGTTGTGTTTCAGTACAGGAACAGGCCTTTGGAGGTTGTGAAGGAAGGCTATCTCATATTTAAAGTATTTACTTTTCAGTGGACAATTAGGACATGACGATTTTCTTGTAACAAAATTCAGCTGCCCATCCCTGATGGATCCTTTATAAGCCCTGTTAAAAGAATTCTGAGGGTCTTATTTCCTGCTTGTGTTAAGCACACGTGGTGCACTCGCATGATGGTGGAGCTTTGCACCACAGCACACCAGAACAGGCAGCATGAAGTTGGAAGAGGATACAGGGATTTCCCCGGCTGCTCCCAGAGAGACGGGTATTCAGCTTGGGCTGAGCCCAGAACGGACACGTACAAGAAGCTCACAAGGTTCCAGCATCCTGTGACTGGTGAGTGGTCAGAATTAATCCTATGACTCTGTGCTTTAGCCCTTCCTTTACAACAAAACTGAGTATAATAGATTTCTCCTGTTAAAAAGGAAGGTCAGTTCCAGGGTACTTGTGCCTCTGTACACCTGCACTGTTGCCATCGGTGGGGATTTTGTGGTCCATCCCCAAGACTGCAAAGACAGGCATGAAGTGCCTGCTCAGTGCATGAGGGCACACTCAGTGTCACACCGAGCGTGGGAAGGACGTCACTGGAAAAAGGTACGAAGTCCTTTACAAGACAATGTCCATTCTTGCTGTTTTCCAACTTGTCAACATGCTCATCGCACTAGTATTACCTTAATGATAATATACTTATGGAATGATTTTAATTATACACACTCGAGGCTATTATAAAGATTTATTTTCAGATCCTCAACAGCTAAAAGGCAGTAAAGCTACCTCAGGCTGCAGCTTTTACATATGGCTGCTGTAAACCACTCGAATCGTTCCAGACTGTGAGACTTCTTCTCGCCCCAAAGTAGCTGGCAAAACGGTTGACAGGAGTCCAGGGCTGCCACTTCCTTGATGGCCAGGAGTGCTCTGACTTTCCTTGCTGGAAGTACAACTTGGACTGTT